>NC_056746.1:246635419-246805419 GCF_019279795.1 Protopterus annectens | reverse complement strand
CATGAGCTGTCCCCATTCTAAGATAAAATCAAAAGACAAGCCACCCCGGTGAAATCACAGTATCAATCGGTTATACAAGAAAAGAAAAAAAATCTTGACCAAGCATAGGAGGAACAAATCCCTACATTCTAAAAGCCCCGTGACTGATCTAAACAAGCAGCTAAGATGGTTACTTAATACTTCAAAGGCTAAATATGAAGAAAAAATAGCTTCTCAGGCAAAGGACAACCACAGTACTTTTTACAGCTATGTCTGTAACCTGAGAGGAAATACACAGGTCTATATTAGATGCTCAACTGGCCAAAACGGCGAACACCTAATGAGAAACACATATACGCCGAAGGACGTAAAGCGCGCAGGCCCTAAAAGTAAAAAACAGGAACACCAAACTAATTCCCGTGGCCAGCAGGGTGATCGTGGGGAAGAGGAAATATATCCTTTTCCCCACTGTAGTGCGATCTCGGAGTTGGTATATATATAAGTAGGGGGGGTGTGGGGGGTGCAGGGGGGGCTTGCTCCCCTGCAAAAGTGTGATTTATGAAGTTTGTTTGTGTGTATTTTACTTACCTTTGTGGTGCTGTTGTCATTTAAAGTGTGTTTGGTTTTTCGACATTTAGGTTCTTCGCTCTTGTTGTCGTTTGGCATATATGTGTCACTCATTAGGTGTTCGCGGTTTTGGACGTTCATTTTTCTAATATAGACCCAAAATACACAACAATGCGTAACACTTATTGTAAATGGCATCACGCACACTGAAGCAGAGGCCATTGCCAACTATTTGGCTGACAGGTTTAGCTTAAACCCCCCCCCCCCACAATATTCCAAAGGAAATACCACATAACACAATCTCCCTAGCCATTACTAGAGAACAGGTCATCAGTGTACTTTCCAGGGTCAAAACCACTGCATTGATGGACCCCAAAAACATCCCAGGAAGTTTAATAAATAGCACGAAACATGACCTCTATGGTCTACTTGTATAACTTTTCAGCTGGAGCCTTCAGTCAGGTATTGTGTCCAAGAAACGGAAGATGCCTGAAGTCATTCCCCTGCACAAAGGAGATCCAAAGACTGATCCAGGTAAATACAAGCCCATAAGTCTTACCAGCCTCATATCTAAGGCTATGGAAAGAATCATCGTGGATATGATAAACGAGGACATAGGTAACCTGCAAATGCTGGAGCCATCAGAGTTCGACTTTGTTAAGGGAAGGTCATGCCTATTAAAGCTGGTTGACTTTTTTGAGAGGGTCACCAAAACATTGGATGAAGGGAAGACTGTGCACACAGCTTATTTTAACCCGATCAAGGCTTTTAATACAATACCACTTAAGAATTATAGACAAGCTCACTGATTTAGGTATAAACCCTTTTATCGCCACTGGATAGCCAACTAGCTCACTGATAGGACCCAGGAGGACACAATAGGTGAAGCCACCTCCACCAAGAGGCCAGTCACTAATGGAGTCCCCCAGGACTCAATACTGGGCCTGCTGCTTTTTGGCATCTATTTCTCTAAAATGTTTGCAAATGCTGAAGGTTTATGGCTGACTAAGTTTGCAGATAATTGCAAGCTGGGGATTATCATCAATTCCCCTGCAGACACTAGCATTCTTCAAGAAGGTGAATCTCTGACTAACAAATGGTGCCAAAGCCATGATCTTAAACTCAGTGCTAAGAAAGGCATTATTGTATCCTTTGGGAAGTCCACCATCCCAGCTAATTACTATGTTGATAATACACCCCTAAAAGTCAACCCATTTGGTCAGGAACCTGGGTATGTATGTAGACAGTAGCCTTTCCTTCAACCACCATGTGGCCACAGTGGTGAGGAAGTCCTGTTATGTTGCACAGCTTGGCATCTCGCTCTAAAGATGTCATTAACCCACTGAACTCTGCATTATCAGACCAGTAATAAAGTACAATTCTCACTTTGGGTTGTACCTGACCAGGCATATGCAGCAACTACAGCAACCTCAGAGGTGCCTTACAAAAAGAATACAAGTCGTAACAAACTTGCCTTATGCAGACTGCCTTAAAGCCCTTTTCCTCTACTCAGTCTTCTATAGATTGTTGAGGGGTGATATATGCCAGATTTTCAAGGCATCCACAAACCCCACACTTACTAATCTCCTGCATATTCATAAGTCAAGGAATATCAGAAATACAAGGTCTAGGGACCGGAATTTTGTCAGTGACTTAAACAGAACATGCTGGAGAGACAGATATGTGTTCCAGAGTGTCCCTCCTATGGAACAGGCTTCCCATCCATGTGAAGCTGAGTTTCTCTATAACCTAGTTTAAAGCAACCTAGTCCAGTAGATGGGGAATGGGAAATTTACATCGGGCCTGGCACCCATGTCCCTTATGGACAGAGGTAGCATATAAGCACGTGGCCCTCAGTGTCCTATTTGGATACAGGACATCATTATTCTTTCTATAAAACTTGGCCAGGCTTAAAAAGGCCACCCAGGTTGTTAGCCCAGTAACAGTCTATGAATCTGTAAATATTGTATATGGCTCCTAACCACAATCACCAAAATGGTGAAACACTGAATATGGTATTTTGAAAACACCAAAAAGTCACTGAAAACTGCTTGAAAACAATACATGAATAAAGAGCATGGAAAGCAAGGAGGAGAGCATTTTTATGCAGGTAACCCCTCTGCACCTGTCCACGTAACTGAGTTTGCTCCCAGCATCATTACCTTAAATACTGTACCTCTGAGGTTGTACACCATTGGAGATAGGAGTATAACTTTTTTTCATGGATTCTTTGTGTACATTTATGAAAATCCAACGTAAAACCTGCATTCTGATGGTGGTGCCTTACTGGAGTTAAAGTATTTAACTTGAGAGTATAAAGAGAAGCCCTGGCATCTAATATGGGGGTGTAGGATAGCTTGTTACCCAATAAAAATAACTTGAAATGTTACTAGTTATTTTAATGTTATTGCATTAGGGTATAACGTTTACTGTGCACTTTATCAGCCATCATTGCTATGAGAAATGGCAAGTTAAAAGCCATTGATAATAAATGCAGATTTTTTCTGACAGAATAGTGTAATATTTTATATTTACTTATATTTGTAATATATCACAATGTTTCCATCTTATTTATAAACTGATCATCAAGATTCTTTTTTTATCATACACGTTTAGCGAAAGATTACAGATAATTGTTTGCTATATTTAAATATGAGGATAAAAGAGCTCTGCATTTTTTAATATTTTTGTGGAGCATCAATCAGACAGTGTTGATCGGCTGAATATTTAAGTTATTTATCATTTTATTTGTAACCACTTTTTATAATATTATTTGTGTATGACTGCAGCATTAGTCTGACTGTTTTATTATAGTAAACTAAAATCCCTCAGGGCACCAGTCCAAACGTATGTGTGTACTGCTGTGACTTGGAAAGTAATATTCTTGTTTGTGGTATGGAAGCCAGGAAGCCTGCCGCTTTAAGTGGAAATGAATGAGAAAGGGAAGAGGTTCGCTTTTTATAGATATTGTAAAACACCCTTTTTGACATCTCTTACAGGTTGTGTCATGACAAGTGAATGAGAACAGTGCAGGTAGGCACATTTGTGCATGGTACCTGATAGCATCCATACTGTTACCCTTAATCTCTTTTCAAAAACATTGCAATTTGCCCCTATGTTAGCGCTGCAGTCTTGATGGATTTCTTAGAATGACGATGTAAAAATGTATCTTTACATCGCTTGTCTCTCACAGTTTGCTGCACCTTTCTGTTTTAACTCATTGTCTCAAGTAGTGCAAATATGTGGTCACTGGGGCTAGCTAGTTAAGCATTGTATATACACACACAGTGTTTCTCTGTAAATACTTTTGGCAGGCATCTGTAGTGCGTCCTGAGACTACATTGAGTGACAGCAATGATAGAACAGAACAGCTGCTTAATTAATTTAGTAAAGTGGATGAGAGTGGAAGTGGAATTCTGAACTGGGATGAAAAGATGCCCATTCCAGATAAAGACAGCCCAGATGCAGTTAATACTGTGTATGATGGGATGTATCTGTGACTTTAGGGGCAGGTGGTCAGGGCCTCAAGGGCTGTATGAGGCCTAAGACATCACATGTTTTGCCTTGCTCCTGTCAGTGGAGCAAGGGGTTTTCTTGGGTACACTTTCTGTTTGTGGTGTCTTATTCAAAGGCTGGTCAGGATGTACAGACTTATAATCAACAAAGTAGAGCAGAACAGAATACATTTTTGTAGGTGGAGGTTTGTACAAAAGTTACTGTCATCAGTTCCTAAGACAGACTCAAACCAAGAACCAAAATGAAATGTACCAATGCTAGAAGTGGTTTATGTGGCTTGTAGCGTAGATGTATTTAATTCCTGTTCATAACCTTTACCATTTTTTTAAGATGGTGGTAGTACATTAGCCTAAAGCTTTCTTCATATCAGCATGACTGGACCAGTCATGAGATTGCATTTTCCAGAGTGCTGTGTGCAGCTTCATATTATCAGCATTCATAGAACTTTATCATTCTTAATATTGTTTCTTATAGGACTGTAAGATTGGGGTAGCAGCCCTAATTCAAAACGATGAGAGGTACAGTGAGTTGAGAAGTGGGCATCTTTATAGGGTTGTGACCCATAATGAGCATGGCTTAATGTGTGCATACGGTATTGGGTGCCTGAGATTCTTTTTTAGGAGTAGTGCATCTTGTCGGATCCCTATTAATTATTATAACGTTTAAAAGTTCGAATGTCATATGGTCGACACCGTATGATCAAACTTTAAAAAGTAAGAAGGTGAAAAACAATGGCTCCATACGCAGCAGAATGGGAAAATGTCCCTTTCCTGCACTGAAGTGCGATCCTGGAGTTGGTCTATTTAAGTAGGGGGGGTATGTGGGCAAGCCCCCCTGCTCTGAACATTGAGGTATATTTTTTTTTATTATATTTTCGATGTTTCAAACTTTGCTCACATGTTATCGAACATATGAGGTTCAAAGTTTTGAAACTTTAAATATATAATATAGATCCTATCTTGTCTGTTTTAGCAACTTGTACCATTGGTGTTTGGTCTCAGCAAAACTTTATTCAGTATTATATCTTTATCAGATTGTGCTGTTGCAGAAACAAGCTATTAGTCAAAAGTCTAAACAAAAAGAGACAAATATCAGTATTGTTTTCATTCACGGTATCAGCTGCATTTTTTTCACTTTAATTATGAGGGAAACATTAGTTTGGTACACATCTCATTAAATTCCCACAGTGCAGTTTGTCAGACATTTGAATAGGTGCTGGGCTAACATATAAGTAGCGAATGACATAGTAATAATTCCTTTCAATGAACAACACCACATAGTTGGGAATCTTAACTTAAGGAGCAGAACAAGAAGTATTTCTAGTTACGGACCCTGATAAGCTGCACATCACAGAAAGATTACAGCTGTGCTTGGAATCTAGCAATAACTTCATCTTACTTTACAAAGCATTTAATAGCCACTTGACATAACTACTAATAAGATAGTCAAGGACATACTTAGATCATTCTTCACATAACTGCATGCCTCAGTGACCACTAAACACATGGCAAGTGGTTTTAATCCTCCTAAGCTAGGAGTTTTGCCATTTAAAGCAGCAACTTGCAAAATCATTCAAGCAGAGCTCTTAAGTATAGGGCTGAATGCAAGCTTGCATGAGAGATTTCTGTAACCGGAGATACAAGCTGTAACAGTGACTCATATACTTTGTGCAGAAAAGCTGTGGTACATAGTGTATCAGTCAACAGCATTTGATATTGCTATTTTTATGTTTTCATACAGCTCTCACAGCTTTTTTTGGTTCTGTTTTATTGCTTATTTCCATTTCTTATATGATGAATCGCTCTATAAGACTATGTTCTGATGACGTTAAATGTATTTTTCTTAGTCCCCAGACACAGTTTTAGCCTCACCTGTTTGTATACAGAGAAATGATTATTCTGTGTTTGGCTATCCACTTTCTCGTTAAATTAAAATGAACAGATATGCCCAAAACAGTGCAGTCCATACTAGAACGGAAGGAGGGAAGAAAAGGGAACAAACATTAAGTAAGTAAGGAAGGAATAATGAATCTGAAGCATTACTGACAGAAAGTAGAGCACCAAGCAGAAGAGAGGCTGGAATGCAGTGATATCATTTTTTAAAACCGAATGGCATGATTCATTATTTCAAACCTATTCCCAGGTCAAGAAAGATAGTACTAGTAAGGAGATATTTCCCCATGTTAGAATGGATTTCTGAGGTGAGAGAAAAAACTGCAGTCTGAGGGCTGTAATATGAAATAAAACCATGTTGCTTATCTGTGAGGTTAACATTTAGACTGGTTTGGCTTCATCCAGCTGGTTAACACTGCTACCCATACATGTGGGCAGTCTTTGAATTTGATGTTTCATTCTGGTCTGAAAAACAGTGACTTTGTGGTAGAAGCAGTCTTATGTATCAACCATTATCTGATTCATTTTAGATTTCGGCTCTTCCTGACTGCATCACCTGATACTGAGCTGATCAAATGTCAGGATCTATGGTATATTGATGGAGACGCACTGTCAGGATCTATGGTATATTGATGGAGGTGCACTGTCGGGATCTATGGTATATTGATGGAGGTGCACTGTTGCGATCTGTGGTATATTGATAGAGGCGCACTGTCGGGGCTATGGTATATTGATGAAGGCACACTGTCAGGATCTATGGTATATTGATGGAGGCACACTATCGGGATCTATGGTATATTGATGGAGGCGCACTGTTGAACTTATGGTTTGTTTGTGTCTTTTGGCTTTTCCCGGTTAGGGGTCGCCACTGCAGAACTCCGGTCCGCTAATGATTGGTAGTTGATTTTTACATGCCGAGTTACCAGCCCTGATGCACAACCTTCAATGAAGGTACGCCTATTCATGCATGTCTCCACGCAGAAGACGCTCTAGCTGAGAATCAAACCGGACAGCGTCTTACTGTGAGGCGACAATGCTACCGCAGCACCACCACCGTGGATTACTACTGTTGACCTTATGGTACCAGATGATAATTCAGCACCATTCAGGAGGTAGATAGAGTCAAATTTTAATGTGGCTAAAGCAAGAAAAACAGAAAACTGGTTTCTGCCAAACTTACAGCCTTCTTCAGTGCATTAACTAAATTAATTCCATTACACATTTAAACAGTATTTGATTAGACATGCTGGAGGTTGTTTAGTTTGTGCCAAAAATTAGCTCACTTCATTAAGGCCAGGTTTAAACAAAGTCCCGAGCCTAAAAATCCAACTAGATTCCTTCTTATTTAATATAGAATGCCAACCTGCTTTATTGGATTTATGTCCTTGAATTTTATCAATGATTGTGAATTGAAATTTAGCAGTGGCATGGGTCATTGTATGTTTATAAAGCGCATTAGAAATCCTTTTATTTCTAATGTCACTGAGATGTTCACTAATCCTGTGTTTTAGTGGCCTAGATGTTTGTCCTACATAAAAAGCCAAGCAAAAACAGGCAGCCAAATAAATGACCCAGTCACTGCTACAGTTGCCAAAGCATCTAATTTCATAAATATGTGGTGTATTCCTGCTCGTAAATTCCTTAGTTGTACATATATATGTACAAAAGCTACAGTGACCACAGGAGTTGCTGCCCACTAACTTGTCTCCAGATAAGGTGACCTGTTGTGTGGTGGTGGGTGAAAAGTGTTTGTAGTGAGTTAGATGAGAATTAATGGTCCGGCCTCTTCTATATTAAAAGAGACAAAGTTTCTCATTAGCCAGTAAAATGTCCCAGTGATTGTTCACACTATTTCTGAAAGCATCTGTGTTTTTACCAATTGTTGTTACTAAGCGAATGGGTTGGGGAGACTGTGTGTCTTTACTTTTAGGTCCCTTACCATAGGTTAGCAACTTTTTTCTATCCTGTTCAGTGGCAAAAGAACATGCTCTATCAATATTGTTAGCATGATAGCCCATTTTCAGAAAATGCTCTGAGAGATCATTTTTACTGATATTATAGGCTACATCAGAGGAACATATATGCTTGATGCGTAGAAATTGGGATTTAGGGATGTTTCAGATGATGTGAGAGGGGTGATGACTAGAGGCATGTAGTAAGGTGCTAAATTGGGGGAATATACAATAAACTTGTGTTTCTAGTGTGTGATCTTTTTGACGTAAAATCTGAACATCCAGAAAAGTGATTACTTTGTAATCATAGTTAAGAGTAAAATGAATTCCCCATTTATTTTTATTTAAATATTCTACAAATTCCTCAGCATAACCAGCAGCCCCTCTCCACACCATCCAACAATCATCCAGATAACATCTCCAGATATCCATATTATCTAGAAAGAAGTTATGATTCACATTATATATTAGTTGTTCCTCGATGTAGCCCATGAACAAATCTGCATATATAGGAGCGAAATACACTCCCATGGCCATACCTCTAAGTTGCCAGTAACAACTCCCATGGAAGTAAAAAACATTCTTAGTGAGAACATGTTCAGGTAAGCATACAAGAAGGGTATTGAATCCAGGAGTGTATAACTCAGCCTTGTCAAGCCAAAACTGGATGGCTTGTAATCCAGCCCAATGTGGGATGTTAGTGTATAGGGCAGTGACATCCAATGTGCATAGTAGCCAACCTAATTCCAACTGTGTATCATTTATGCTATTAAGAAATTGTGTGGTATCTTTAATTCTGGATCTGACCAGGGGAAGGAGTGGTTGTAAGCATTCAGTAAGGAAGACTGATAATGGTTCCGTCAGAGATCCTCTACCCGAGACAATTGGTCTGCCTGGTAGTTTGATAGGATATTATGGCCTGGGATCCTGGACCATCAATTGATACACTGTCCTCTGGTCAATGATCCCTTCCTCCTGTACCAATTTCAGGAAGGCATCAATTTCATGTTTGAATTTGAATGTTGGGTCAAGGGGCATATGCATGTAGAATTTGTTATTGGAAAATTCTGTCATGGCCTCTGTTTCATACATGGGCCAGTCCATAATGACTACTGCCCCACCCTTGTCAGCTGGTAATATGACTAAGTCGTGATCATTGCTGAGTTTATGTAAGGCATCATGTTCTTGTTTTATGAGATTATGCTTGTTATTAACATGTGTGTTCATATTAAAGTGCAAATCTTTCAGCTCACATTCTTTAAAAACTGAAACATGTTTGTCCATGGGAGGTATGAATGTAGATTTGTGGAATTGAAATCCAGTAGATCTTTGAGACCAGTTTTAATATGAAAAAAACAATTTCAGGTTAAGAATTCTACAGAATTCATGAATGTCATTTACAAGAGCATTTTCAGCCACAAAAAAGTAGGAACAAAATTCAGTCCTTTGTTCAATAATTTTATTTCCACATCTGACAAAGTTTTAGAAGAATCATTATGAATATTTTCATTATTCAGTGTGTCAGGATCTTGTCCAAAAGTTGTTGGATGTTGTGTACCTCTCCGATGCTTCCTACCTCCCTGTGTTTCTTGCCCCTAAAGGGTCTGTGTTGGGTTTTCTCTTCGCTACTGGAGATTTCTCAGTGGAGATAGGATCGAAATCTGTGGCTGATGATGAGTCATCCCCTGATGTCCCCCCATATATGCAACTCCTATTCCTAAGTATAGATCTAGGTTTTTTTTCTTATTGATTTGTTTATTCCCTTGAAATCTAACACTCTTGTTTAAACCAAATGTTTTCCCTTTATCATAATCTAAAATGTCTCTGTTAAATTTTTGGGTTTTTCTCTTGAGCAACTGTTGCTCAAGAGTTGAAAGATCAGTTGCCAAATTATTCAAATGCTTGTTGAAGAAGGATTCACCCTCATATACCCGGACTCCCTCACAATTATTGGTTACTTCTATAATGTTAGAATCTATGGTTCTTTCATAGTATGAAATAAGGGCTTACCTATGGTAAGGGATCTAAAGGTAAAGACACACAGTCTCTCCAACCCATTTGTTTAGTAACAACATTTGGTAAAAACACAGATGCTTTTAGAAATATTGTGAACAATCACTGGGACATTTTACTGGCTAATGAGAAACTAGCTGGAATACTTTCCACACATTGTCTCTTTTAATATAGAAGAGGCCGGACCATTAATTCTCATCTAACTCACTACAAACACTTTTCACCCACCACCACACAACAGGTCACCTTATCTGGAGACAAGTTAGTGGGCAGCAACTCCTGTGGACACTGTAGCTTTTGTACATATATATGTATAACCAAGGAATTTACGAGCAGCAATACACCACATATTTATGAAATTAGATGCTTTGGCAACTGTAGCAGTGATTGGGTCATTTATTTGGCTGCCTGTTTTTGCTCAGCTTTTTATTTAGGGCAAAGACTCAGGGAATAAACAAATCAATAAGAAAAAAAGACCTATATCTATACATAGGAATAGGAGTGACACATATGGGGGGGGGGGCATCAGGGGATGACTCATCATCAGCCACGGACTTTGATCCTATTTCTACTGAAGAATCTGTTTTAGCGAAGAGAAAACCCACCACTGACCCTTTAGGGGCAAGAAACACAGGGTGGGTAGGAAGAATTGGAGAGGTACACAACATCCAACAACTTTTGGACAAGATCCTGACACACTGAATAATGAAAATATTCATAATATTTCTTCTAAACCTTTGTCAGATGTGGAAATAAAATATTGAACAAAGGATTGAATTTGGATGGTCTGCACTTATCTCCTCTAGGCTTTCATATATTGTTAAAGACCTTTTCCACCCCCGTAGTGCCTTTTTTAGGCAATGCCAAACTGATAAACCTCCAAATTAACTGAACTTATGAAGCAATATCTGAAGATGGTGCTGATCAGTGCTAGAAGACTTGACAAGAGACTCCAATCCCTGCAAGCCTTCCTCTCCCTGGAGAATGTAGACATCTGTGTAGTAATGGCGACATGGTTTAAAGTCGTGGAGAGTGCCATAGCATTGTAAGGTTATAATGCTTTCACTCTTTTAGACTACCTACTGCACAGGAGGGAACTAAAGGTGGAAGAATATCTGTCAATATTAAAACCAAATTCACATCCAGACTAGTTAGTGTATGACCCACTGGAACTCATACATGTACAGCTCACCATACGCAGGGTCTCATACCATATTATTGCAACCTACCTGTCCCCTCCATGTCCCAGGAAACTCATACTATCTATCTCAATGTAACAGAGTCCCTCATCTTTCAACCCAGTATGATATTCATGGGAGATCTCAACTACCCCTCTACAAATTGGGAATCCTATACCACTTCTAATGTACAAGCCCAGTGATTCCTAAACTTTGTTAATACCAACATCCTGGAACAGGTGGTCCATTTTCCTACCAGGGGAACAAACATCCTTGACCTTGTACTCACAAACATGGGGGACAGGTTCTCCTCACCCAATGTAATGTCCTTGCTAATCAGATCTGACCATAAGACAGTATTGCTTGAAATAAAAATTAAATCCAGTGATCCACTGAAGCCAAAAACCTTTAGAAACTATTACAAGGCTAATCTGTCTCTACAAAATGACACCTTGGCTTAATTCCAAGAACTCCCAAACTCAGTAAACATCACAGCACATGTTGAGCTATTTACAACATTTCTCTACAACCATATTAATATGTTGTATAGAGGGAGTAGTGTTGACTCATATTAAGAATAAGAGAAACTCAAAAGATGAGCCACCCTGGTGGAATCACAATATCAATCAGTTATACAAAAAAAGAAAAAAGATCTTGGCCAAGCATGGGAGGAACAAAGCCATACATAATAAAAGCTCCCTGACCAAGCTGAATAGGTAGCTAAAAGGGTTAATGGCAGCTAAGAGGATTAATTATTTTTATTGATTTTATTTTTTTATTTAACATTTGTTTACCGGAAAAGTTTAACTTGGAACAAAGCCAATTTTCAATGTAGGCCCGGGGAGAAATGCTCCAGACACGTCTTTGTAACATGGAAGGAAACCAGAGCACCTGGAGGAAACCCACATGAATGCAGGGAGGACATGCAGACTCCACACAGAAGGCACTCTAGCCGAGAATCAAACCAGAGAACCTCTTGTTATGAGGCGACAATGCAATCATTGCACCACTACGCTATCCAAATTAGTTAATACTTCAAAGGCTAAATTTGAAGAAAAATAGCTTCTCAGGCAAAGGACAACCACAAAGCTTTCTACAGCTATCTCTGTAACCTCAGAGGAAATATGCAGCAATGCATAGAACATATTGTAAATGCCATCACCCACACTGAACTGGAGGCCATTGCCAATCTTTTGGCTAACAGGTTCATCTCAAATTTCTCCCCCACAACATTCCAAAGGAAATACCGCATACCACAATTTCCCAAACCATTGCTAGGGGAAACATCAATGCACTTTCCATGGCCAAAAACACTTCATCAATGGGGCTCTGATAACATCCTAGGACATTTAATAAACAACATGAAACATGGCTTCTCTGGTCCACTTGAATCACTTTTCAGCTGAAACCTACAGTCAGGTTTTGTGCCTAAGGAATGGAAGATGGCTATAGTCATTCCTCTGCACAAAGAAGGTCCAACCACTGATTGGGTAACTACAGGACCATAATTCTTACCAGCCTCATATGTAAGGCCATGGAAAGAATCATCATGTACATGACACATGAAGAAATAGGTAACCTTCCAATTATGGCCCCTCACAGTTTAACTTTGTTAAAGGAAGCTCATGTCTATTAAATCTGGTAGAGTTTTTTGAGAGGGTCACAAGAGCATTGGATGAAGGTAAAACTGTGCACACAGCTTACCTTAACCTGAACAAGGCTTTTGATACAGTACAATACTCAAGCATTATAAAATGACTCACTAATTTATGTATAAGCGCTTTTATTACCTGCTGACTGGTTGACTAATAGGACCCAGGAAGTCAAAACAGGCGAGTCCACCTCCACCGAGAGGCCATTTACTAACATAGTCCCCCAGGGGTTGGTACTATGCCCTATCCTTTTTTTTTTTTTTTTTTTGTCTATTTCTCTGAAATGGAAGCAAATGCTGAAGGTTTATGGCTGACTAAGTTTGAATATAACTGCAAGCTGGGGGTTATAATCAACTTCCCTGCAGATACTAGCATTCTTCAAGACGGTGTATCTCTGACTAACAAATGGTACCAAAGCCATGGTCTTAAACTCAATGCTAAGAAATGCATAATTGTACCCTTTGAGATGACAACCATCCCAGCTAATTACCATATTGATAATATGCCCCTAAGAGCTGACCCAGTGGTACCATGCAGACAATAGCCTTACCTTTGACCAACATGCGGCCACAGTGGTGAGGAACTCCTTTTATGTTGCGCAACTTATAAGGAAGAGCATGGCATCTTGGTCCAAGAGGTCATTATCCCACTGTACTCCACCCTGATCAGACCAGTCATAGAGTATAATGCACCCTATGGTATGAACCTGAGCAAGCATATGCAACAAATAGAGCGACCGCAGACATTCCCTACAAAAAGAGTTCAAGACATAACAAACCTGCCTTATGCAGAGTGCCTTAAAGCCCTTTCCCTCTACTCAGTCTCCTACATATTGTTGAGGGGTGATTTATGCCTGGCTTACAAGGCATCCGCAAACTCCACACTTATGAATCTCCTGCATATTTACAAGTCAAACAGTACCACAAATACAATGTCTAGGGACCTGAGTTTTGTCTGTGACTTAAACAGAACATGCTGGAGATACAAATATGTGTGCCAGAGACTGCCCCTCCTATGGAACAGGCTTCCCATCCATTTGAAGCTGAGTTCATCTATTACCCAGTTTAAGCACAACCTAGACCAGTGGATGGGGAAAAGGAAATTTACACTGGGCCTGGAACCCATGTCCCTTATGGACAGAGGTAGCTTATACATGTATGGCTGACAGTGTCTTATTTGTATACAGGACATCATTATTCTTTTGAGAAAACGTGGTTAGGGTTAGAAAGGTCCCCCTGGGCCATTAGCCTAGTAACAATCTATGAATCCTTGAATGAAGTATAATAAATCTTGTTCCAGCAAACTGTGACAATAGAAATGTTAATTCCAACATGTTATTGTTTACATATCACTGACAACTGAAAACCTTTGTTTAAAACAATCTGCAAGAATATTAATTTCATAATGAGTACTGCAACAGTTTAATGGAAGCTTGTATGCCTATGATTCTGAGCTCCACCGTACTTAAAAAGCTGAAGAGAATGCATAAATAGGAAAAAGGCATACTAATATATAGCTCTAAATAATTTTAATTAAAAAAAAAAAAAAAAAAAACTGAAAAGTCACTCAAAATAAAATGATACCAAAATGGACAAAAGGTACGAAACACAAAATGCTACATGCACAGTTATGGGCCTGACCATTAGCCTGGGCAGATGGGTGCTGAAATGTCACCACAAATAATAAGTGACACAGGCACACAGACAACAACGTTTGCATGAATCTCACATTAATTCAGTTACCGGAAGCTTGGTAACACTCTTGTCTCTGGCAAGAAAAATATTGTTAACTCATTAAGTAATAAGGCTGGATTCCTGAATGGCCACACTTCATGCTAACAGTATGCATGATAAGCAGCTGTGTGCAGCCCAATGTTTAATCATTAAACATCTCTGTTCCTCTGCTCATTGTTCCAGGTTTCAAAACAAGGGTAAGCAACAGAATATGATAATGAAGGCGTAAGTAGATGAGTTACATGCTAATAAAGCAATTCAACATGGAGGAGCAGTTCACGAACATATAGCACGTGTGTACATACCACACGTCCTTTAGCTGTCACTTCCACTACTCTGTGGAATACAGACTTAAGAAAATGCTTGGTGTTGTTGCTGCTGTCATTAATCTGTATCTTCCAAAGCTTTTAATAAAAGGTTCTTCTGCTGCTTCCAGATCAAGGTAAGTGTTGCAACTGTAAAGAATGGATAAAATGATTACCCTCCACATGCATGTATTGGATGACACTAAGATAAAACATTGTTCAAGTGTAGAGGAATGTCAGAAGTAACTCATGAGAGATGTATACAACTCAACAATGTCCCAACACCTATAACTCTAAGTAACTCAATGAGCTAATAGACTTCCCAGAAAACATGCATTTATGCAGGCATCCATTAAAAATACGTACATGTAAGACATTACTGTAAATTCACACTCCCTTGACAATAACACACGTGAATAAGGATAAAGAAATGTGTTAGTCCAGAATATATAACAGCATTACCGATGAATAAAGTATATGAAATGACAATTGTAAAAACATTTGCTTTCTGTATTCACATTAACAATGCTAAGAACATGTGGGCAGAACAAAATTTGTGTATTTAATACAAATCAGTGATCCTTCTGTAGCAGCAACTGTTAAACCCTCCTTACACAAAGAAATTTGCAAATAGTAGACAGCACTTAGGTAGAGAAAATCAAAGTGCCAATCTGGAACAACTATTCATTTGTACCCCATACCACCAAAACACAAATGGCAAGCACATAACCCCTTTACAATGGAATGACACTTGTTCATGTTAGGCATATACAACAAGTTTACCATGCCATTATTTGCTGAAATATAACTTTGACATTATTATTTCTAATATAAACTTCTTAAATGTGTTGACATTCTCAGAAAAATGTTGCTATACAGGCATGTAACATTAGGTGAGGATTATTACAATACTGTTATACCTTCTATAACAACACAAATGTGTAAAGTGCAGACATCACACAATTTTTTATCTGAATAAATGATAACATCATAACTATGTACTATTAATTGTAAGGCACCATCACGTACCTTGACAGGATTTGTAGTAAGTTTGCCAAAACTGATGCAATTATAGCACTCAAACAGCAGTATCTGAAGTTGACGATTCCCTACTACTGTGCTTGTTCCTTAAAACCAGCTTGTGCTTATATAGTGCAGATTAACCCCTCTGGATATAGTGAATATGTAAATCAGTTGAAAACTCATTTTATGAATCATGCAATCTGTTCAAAGTTCTGATTAGGTAAACATGTTGTGAAGACCTACACAATGCTGTGCACATGCCCTAGCAGTACAGCAAGTATTGAGAAATGGAGCTTGCTAAGGGCTTGCAAGTATGAATTATTAGCAGCATTGCATGAATAATTAAGTATTTAATACTCCTACTGCTCTGATGTACATATACAGAGCATGTGTCAGGAATAATGCACCTATGAAAGAAGTTTGTGATTACATTGACTTAGGAGATAAACTTTATAATACATTTAGGAATATATGCCTAAGAGGTACATGTGCCTCTGAGTACAAATTGTGTCTAAGTTATATAACATGCATAAAACTGAAACATACAAACAATACATTTCTAAATAAATGCAAATCATAATGCAGCCATTTTACAAACACAAAAAGACAGTACTGCTCACAAAATAAAGGGAAGAACACTTTCTTGTAGTGCACACATTTGTTCTTACTGTGACATGATTTCTTTGATTAACTGTTGCAAATATGTGAATACTTCTGTATATGACAAACATACTGTTACTCTTCTCAATGTTTCATGTTAAGGCCATGCTTTCCAGGTTTAGATCTAGACTGTCAGCATTCACTAGCTATGAATGATGCGACACTTTCCAAGGGAAAATCTCAGAAAGGTAATTTGGAATGACATTAGTAATGCAAATAAGGCTGGCACTGGTGTGCTTCTGTCAACACTCTGGATACTACTTTGTGAAGAAAACATAGCTGCAAATGAGCTTTCTTTTGTGGCTCAAGGTATTAATGCAGTAACTTTGGAGTAACAACAGGGGTAATGCAGAGTTTGAATCCTTTTTACAGGTAATGTTAGTGAGGGGGTCAGGATAAGTATTATTACTGACTTCACAACAATGATCATAATTCATTGAAAGTACATTTACATATATATATATATATATATATATATATATATATATATATAAAATCTTCACTGTAGTTGTTTTCCAAAAAATATGGCTCAGCGCAAACATTAATAGGTGTGTAGGACAGTATGTCATGTAAACTATGTATGGCACGTACCCCAACATGTTTTAATCAGTTCATTCAAATCAATGCATATGAAATTGATTTACAGAAACAAAAATGGCTATATCATGCAGTTCTAGTAACACAAGAGATAGTCAAACACTTAGAGACTTGTCATAATGATATCCTCACTCACATTGAAATAGTTACACCTTATCTTACAAGCTCAAGATATTAATTCTCCTGTGGCCTTAACAGTTATTAAATAACATTTAACAATGTAGCATTCTTATAAGTAATAGGCTCAATTCGCAGGTGCTATTATTTAAAGTTTATAGTTTGTATTATATTCCAGTTTATATAATTTTATGTCTTAGCAGCATTATTACCAACATCATTGATTTTGTCATATCATATAATGTGTCAGAAGACTGTGTATGATTATCATCCACCATACTAGAGAGCATTGTTAGAGGTGACAGTATATCCTTTGGTACGTAATTCAGATGTTATCATCAAAAAGCATTTGAGGATTTCAAATTGATACATGTAAATACAGTGAGCATCACACATTAATAAAGTCAGAATGCCATATTTCACACATACAGTGTATTTTGAATAAATCATAACCAGTTTTTCTGCCAGGCCATTTGTGTGCTTTCAATTGCAGAAATGAAGCTGGCAAGGCTGTCCATCATTGTACATAGTCTGGTACATGCAAGAATTGGGTGCCAATTCACTATCATTTTTCTAAGTATTCTTCAGAAAACATAGAAGGCAAAAGTGAGTGGCCAAAGGTCATGTCAAGAGGGGTCCAGAATCTTTGTGGCAATTCTTGTAAATTGCTACCCCTGAGTTGTGTAAGTATAGTGACCCATCACCAGCCAACACAATGCCATGGGTTGGCCAGACAGTACGCTTATTCATTATGATTCTTATTGTTCTGCTTTGTTCTCTGTCCAGCTGCTGGAAACATAGCTAGAAACAAGGAGGTTAATTGGAAACAACTGACATGCCTCTGTGAGGCACAGGGTAAGTATGTCTCAGGTATGAATGCAAGCAAGATCATTATACATCTGAAACTTAGTAATTTTTTCCAGATTTCAAGTCATCAGTCCATATGAGCTTGATATACACACACAGCTGAGAAGACACGCCTTACCTGTATAGCAAGCATGCATGCCTATTCCAATACTTCTTTATCAGTGGAATAGGTAGTGCATAAATCAACTTAGCTTTGTTGGGGGATCAAGTCCAAGCAGCAGCAATTTGCTTTTAGTTCAGAATAATACATAAAAATATATTCTCTGCAATATTAAATAACATTTCTATTTTTTGAAAATGGATGTCTTTACCTGGAATGTATATATATCAAATATGCTATAGTTACCCAGCTACTTACCTAATTTGTATAATGGTACTGAGACTGATGTATTTCATGACACATTTGACTTCACATCATGTTTGAATATGGCAATTTGTCAAGTTGTTAAATTTTGAATATTAAAATGAAATGGAATTGATGTTATTATATATGTTTTCTCTTCCCCGACCCTGTATCTCTTTTTTTTTACTGTGTGGAAACATTGCTGTTCCTGCAACACAAATGACCATCAGTATGTGGAACAAAACTGACCAGTGAGGTTCAGCCCACCCATATCTCCACAGGCAGCTGTGGCAGTACCACCAAGGCAGCACATCTGGGTTACAACCTGTCAGTGTTGGTTTCACAACTCCTGTCCTACTTGCTCTGCCTGTGTCAGGTAGCTCTACCGTGGGTGCTGGTGTAGTGGTACTCACTGGAATAGTTCTAGTTGAGATGGCAATTTTGTCACCTATCAGGAACTGACAGGGCTGGTGGTGGACATTATGGAGAGGAGCCTTGGTGCCTGAATTAGCAGAGTAGAGAAATTCCTACACCGAATTGTCAAGTTGATGCCCTATCCAGCACTGACTCAGGGATCTGCAACAGGAGACAGTGATGACAGCTCAGGGTGAGGACTAGATTCACACTGTGCTAATGCTGAATGCTGATGCACTTCTGATTTCCCTACCTAACCCCAATCATGGTGCTCCCTGACCTTTTGTGTCTGTTACCATCCCTGTCTGTCCTGTATTATCTGTATGTCTGTGCCTGCTACCTAACCTAACCCACCCCACCCTACATACATACCATTTTATTTCTAACCACCTTCCCCAGTAGTCCTCTCTCCACAAAAAATAAATAAAAAATAATAAAAAATGGGCACCTATCATACAAAAACTGTAAGCCCAATACATATCTCAGCAGTTTCCCTATGTGTATGCCTTGACACATTTGATTGGGTCATACTGGACATGCAACATTATTCAGTTGTTGTCACCCAGCCCTGATGTGGTGACTATGCTAAATCAGCAAATTATTGTTGAAGTATACATTTGCTTGTGAAGAAGTGGATAACTATGGTGTTCTCCCACCATAAACCTGCACATTGCTTTATTCTTCCTTCTGTGCCCTATCCGCTGCTTGCCCTCCATTTTCACCACTGTTTTATCAGCCCCTTTTTCATATGTTTAATCTGGTCAGAAATAGGATCACACACAATACACTTAGCCAAGGATGGAACATATAAAAACCTAATTTTAGTCCTCAAAATTTGTGTGATGCCAAAAAATGCTGGTAAATGGAGTTTCCATCCTGTGTCAAAAATGGAAGGATTTACTTTCAACTGCCCTATCGTGGTTAGCATTGCACAAATGTGCTTATCCCCACTGTGTTATTGATAGCAATATTGTAAGAAAGTTACTCTTTCATATTAATTAGCCTGCTGGATGTAATGTACACCTTATCGAATCTTACAGTTGTTATTACATTTTCCCCACTTCAGTCTTTTGTCACTGTCCCTTCAATTGTATGACTTTTACCATGAGAAATATGAGTTCCTATGTGGTGTGTTTAGATAATGCTTAAGTCTATAGAGTGCATTTTGCATGGTGTCAACGGTTCGAATGCAGAAGTATGTCAAGCATTATTTGATGTTTTTTCATATTAATATTGTATGTGTAATTGTTGGCTACATATGTTATTAACCCTCCAGTATCCTGCTTAGATTTTTTCATGTTTTTACCATCCTACCCATACTTGCTCCCTGTTGGAAAAACGTTACTGTACAGAACATGATAGAATCATTAGGATAACAAATATAGGAGTACCACCCTACAAAGACAGCCAGAAAAGGCCCATAAGCAAAATTAGTTATGTCTCTCTCCCACTGTCTCTCTACTCCACTTCTGTCTCATCACTCTTTGTCATCAGCAATTACATTAGCAGTTGTACCTCACAGTAAATGGCCATTCATGTCTTATGGCAAAGGCTGGTGAGTTTTTTGGGGGGCCTTTGGCTGCATTAGTCTGCTGTCCTTGTGCTACTGTACTTAACCTTGCTGTGCTATGGAAAAACAGACCGATAGCACTAGAAGGGTCACTTATTATTATATGTTGAATAGGCTCAAGTACATAGGTTAAACACTTATTATATGTTGAATAGGCCCTTGTACATAGGTTAAACATTTATTATCACATGTTGAATAGGCTCATGTACATAGGTTAAACACTTATTATATGTTGAATAGGCCCTCGTACATAGGTTAAACATTTATTATCACATATTGAATAGAATTATGTACATAGGTTAAACACTTATTATATGTTGAATTGGCCCTTGTACATAGGATAACATTTATTATCACATGTTGAATAGGCTCATGTACATAGATTAAACACTTATATGTTGAATAGGCCCTCGTACATAGGTTAAACATTTATTATCACATGTTGAATAGGCTCATGTACATAGGTTAAACACTTATTATATGTTGAATAGGCCCTCGTACATAGGTTAAACATTTATTATCACATGCTGAATAGGCTCATGTACATAGGTTAAACACTTATATGTTGAATAGGCCCTCGTACATAGGTTGAACATTTATTATCACATGCTGAATAGGCTCATGTACATAGGTTAAACATTTATTATCACATGTTGAATAGGCTCATATACATAGGTTAAACACTTATATGTTGAATAGAACCTCGCACATAGGTTAAACATTTATTATCACATGTTGAATAGGGTCATGTACATAGGTTAAACACTTATTACCCTCGTACAAAGGTTAAGCATTTATTATCACATGTTGAATAGGCTCATGTACATGGGTTAAACACTTATTATATGTTTAATAGGCTCTCGTACATAGGTTAAACATTTATCATATGTTGAATAGGCTCATGTACATAGGTTAAACACTTATATGTTGAATTGGCCTTCGTACGTAGGTTAAACATTTATTATCACATGTTGAATAAGCCCTGATACATAGGTTAAACATTTATTATCACATGTTGAATAGGCTCATGTACATAGGTTAAACACTTATTATAATGTTGAATAAGCCCTCGTACATAGGTTAAACATTTATCACATGTTGAATAGGCTCATGTACATAGGTTAAACACTTATTATATGTTGAATAGGCCCTCGTACATAGGTTAAACATTTATTATCACATATTGAATAGGCTCATGTACATAGGTTAAACACTTATTATATGTTGAATTGGCCCTTGTACATAGGTTAAACATTTATTATCACATGTTGAATAGGCTCATGTACATAGGTTAAACACTTATTATATGTTGAATAGGCCCTCGTACTTAGGTTAAACATTTATTATCACATGTTGAATAGGCTCATGTACATAGGTTAAACACTTATTATATGTTGAATAGGCCCTTGTACATAGGTTAAACATTTATTATCACATGTTGAATAGGCTCATGTACATAGGTTAAACACTTATTATATGTTGAATAGGCCCTCGTACATAGGTTAAACATTTATTATCACATGTTGGATAGGCTCATGTACATAAGTTAAACACTTATATGTTGAACAGGCTGCACAGTTAATGGACATTACATCAGATGTTTCGGTTGTCAGTGCAGTTCTGAAGTATGCTGCACATACACTCCCATGCTTCACCCTGTTTTCATAGTCCCTTCAAAAGTGTATGTTGTAGCACCTATTTAACTTCCTTTGCAGAGCGATCAACTAATCATCATGTTTATAGACTGTCAATGCAGATTGTCATGTGTTTGAATCCAGTGTCAAATTTAAAATTATGAACATTGTCATTTTTCATAAAATTTAGCCCTGTGAAATTATGGATACATGTTATTCCACCAGCAGTATCCTGTTTGGCCCTTATGTGGTTCATAATAATCTTAAACCTGCTCTTACCTTACCAGCAATAAGTGCAAGACTTGTGTTCAAATCAAGGATTTATAGGGTAAAAATCCTAAATCTATAGGCAGTCACAGGATATGACTATCTAAGCATGAACCTGTGTCATCTGTATAATAACTACTTTACTGTCATTATTATGACATGTGTAAATCATGACACAGAAAACATTAACACACATCTTTTCTGGAATGGATGAGAACCACAACTGTTTATATGTCTGCATTCGTTATTTGCACGAAAGGTTCATGGAGCACAATATGCCTCTGTTAAATCTCATTGAAAGTTCAAAATCTCAACAAATATTTACAACTGCTCTAAGACTTTGTCATCAGTTTCACAAATAAGCTTCTAAGATGTGCATTTTCAGGAAGAGGTTTTGACAAAAATAAAGCAATGTCACATTACACTTGCAAACGATATACAATGGTGTGGGACATTTGTGCACATACTTGCTGAGTGGTATTAAGTATTCTATTTTCATATGTTTGTTCTGTATTTTTTTTTATTTACATTGCACATTGTACATGCATGAGGAAATATTGACCACAACACAACAAATTATGAAGATTTGCGTACAATCATCCTGAGCTAAACAGTCAGTAATGCTTGTGTGCTAGTCAAATGATTCACAACTGTGATTGTCGTCTATCACTGATATGGTCAATACTGCATATTGTGAAACAGCTACAGCTCATTCACACTACACAATGTCCATGAAAGAAAGGGCATATACCCTAGCCGAGCATTATGTAACTCCTTGTGATCAACATAGTGCTGTTTTTTCTGCGTGTCAAGATGCATTCCTTTTCACCCAAACCTATAATGCACATTATCTTCTCTGCAACACAATAATGAGGCCATCCTTTCAAATGTTCACTCTAGTAATCAGACTTTTTGTGCAGCACTTGTTTTTGATACTGTATACTCTAGGTTGTGTATCCTAGATAGGCAGGTGGTGTAAATCCAACAGTGTGGAAATGATACATGTGGGCTTCATCCACACATCTGATGTGAACACTTTCACTCAGGAGAAACATTTAAACTGGGAGAGAGCTCCTCATCAGTTTCTTCCAGTATTAGCCACAATACCATCTCTGCAACACACTGATGAGGTCATGCTTTCAAATGTGCACCATCTCACTTTTGAAATCAGACTTTTCCTGTAGTACTTGCATTTAATACCCTGTACTCTAGACTGCTTCAGCCTGTGTAACTGGAGTGTTACTTGATTCAAACCCAGCAGTGTGGCACTAGTACATTTGTGTGCGAGTATCTCTAGTATAAGGTAGAGATGACTTCAGCAATAGATCTGACATGTACACTTCCACTCCAGAGAGACATTTGCAATGGATGAGGGCACTCCCTTCAATTTCTTCCCCTTTTAAGACAAGCAAGTGTTCTGCTACATACTGATGAGGTCATCTTTCCAAATGAGCTCTATCTCAGACTTGCATTAAGACTTTTCCTGTGGTGCTTACAGTTGATATTGTGTTCTCTACATTGTGTAACTTGATAGGTAGGTGGTTTGAATCCAGCAGTAAGTGACTACTGTGTGTGTGTGTGTGTGTGTGTGTGTGTGTGTGTGTGTGTCTTCCTCTATCTCTCTCTCTCTCTAATGCTAAGCAGGAATAGCTTTACCCCTAGATCCAATGTGTAGCTTTATAGTGGGAGTGGCCTCTCCCACGACTTTCAGTTCCTTTCAGTGCACACACATCACTCTGTGAAAGAATAGTGATGCCATCCTATCAAATTTGCATTATGTCATAATGTGACAATTGTGATTCATACAATGTCCTCTAGCTTCTAATCTTAGGTATTTGGTTCAAGTACAGACAATCTGTAGATTCAGTTCTGTCACTGAGTGTGTGTGTGTGTGTGTGTGTGTGTGTGTGTGTGTGTGTGTGTGTGTGTGTGTGTGTGTGTGTGTGTGTGTGTGTGAATGTACATGTAAGGAATGGCATCACCCACAGATCTGATGTGTAGATGTATATCTTGAGAGGTCACTTTCACTACTTTCTGTCCATTTTAGCACAGGCAACTGCTTTGTTAAACACTGATGAGGTTATTTGTTGAAATGTGATTTAGCTCACCTCTATAGTAAGCCTTCTCCTGTGGCATCAGGAAATACAATATTGTCTAGCTTGTGGACTTTGTAAAACATGATTTTGAATCTGGCATTCTCTAAATATCCTGCATGTGTGCGCTTCTACAGTCACAGGGGTGCCTGGATTATGCAACACATGGTTGGGTACACCTGCCATCATACAAGAGTTTTGAGAGAAAGAGACAGATCACACCATTGTTTCAATCAGTTTAAAGCCGCACATATGCTTTGCTGCACTATAATGATGTTATACCTTCAAATATACTCTGGCTCACAGCTGTCATAAGACTTCCCCTATGGAACATGCAGACAGTATTTTGTATCATGTGTAATTAGATAGGTAGGTGTTCAAAACTCACAGTAATGGAGTAGCACGAGTGTGTGTGACTCTAGTGTTAGTGATGAATGACCTACACCACAATTGGAATGTGTGCAGTTACAGTGGGAGTGGGCTCTTCCATTACTTTTAGCCCAAATAACTGATTTTCATGACAGTGATGATATCGTGCCTTAAAATATGTTCTGTCTCACAATTGTGGTAAGACTTTGCCTGTAGTGTGTGTGGTTAATACACAATTCTGTAGGCTGTTGCATCAATGTATTTCTCTCTTTTGTAGTTGTAACAAAGACCTTTCAACACACTGACTGAGGATTTCATGGCAGTCAAATAGATTCTCTGTGATGCTACTGGTGAAGGTTCTCCTGTGATGCATGCAGGTAATACTAACTTTTGCAGCACATATACCCAGATAGGTCTACGTGACATTACTGAAATGTCAGTAGACTGACTTTCATATCAGTGAGACGACAACACTGAAAATCCAAAATGCTGAAATCCCACATAGCCGACTATCAAAAACTGACCCAATAACATTCAATGTACCTCTCATGTAACCAAGAAAATCAAAAACTCATCCCATGTAAGCACTGCCCTGTTAAATAAAATGTACTAAACTACTGAACTCTCCTCCAAACCCCACCCACAAAACAATACTCACTTGAAAACAACAAATCCCACTGAATATTCATGCAGGTACCCCACAAAAATATTCATTGGAGATGTGATAAATCACAAATCACAAACACTTTAATTTAAAATGTTACATTTTTGCAAGGAGGCTGCACCACTCTGTGCCCCCCCAACCCCCCTGCAAATTAAATATACCAACGCCAAGATTGCCTTACAGTGTGGAAATGAGCAGATTTTCTGTTCTGCTCAGCTTGGCGTCGGCATTTCAATCATTTAGTCATCTGAACGTTGGCATAGTGATGTTTCAGTTATTTGAAACTTCTCTCTTTTGGTCTCAGTGATATGAAAGTTGGTCTACTGACATTTCAGGAATGTCAAGTAGACCCACCCAGATAGGCATTGGTTCGAATCTGGGAATGCATGTGTGCAAAGCATATGGATGGAGAGGAGTGGCGTACCTAACAAACAGTGATATGGCTAAGTCACATTTGTTTGAACAGTAACTTTGCTGCATCCTTTTGATTCCTCACAATAATTTGTATTGGATAAATAGCCATAAAAATCCTTTCTTATCTTATACCTTGAAGAGTGCTGTTTGTGACACCTGTCCATTACTGTCTGCTGTGGTAGACAGAATTAATACATAACTCTGTATAGTGGGGAGCATATAAGCAGGGGTTTGAATCTGGGAAGGTATATCTGTCAGACAACTGTGATAGACTGGAGTGGATTATCCAAAGACTGGCTATAAAGCAGAGTTAGAGTACTATGGTTGTTAGGTCTCAGACTCGATGTTAGGAGAGCCATAACCATTCCAATAGGATACAGATATAATCCCCTATAGTGTGTTCTTCATAACACATCAGATATGCTTCTTTCTGTGCAGTCAATGGTTGATACATCTTTCTCTGAGGTCTGACCTCAGATATGTGTTTGTTTGAATCTGGCAAGATGTAACCGCTGAGTATGTTAGAGAACGCTCACCAGAATTATCTAGTTCCCCAGAAATACTGATATGTATTGCATGACTTAATGCAAGCATTTATATATACATTTCATTATTTTGTTGACAGAGTAGGGTTTTAAAGCAAATAATGGCTTATTCATTATTTCTTGATGTGTGCCATGATGCAAAATTGTCTACTTTTAAAACAATACTGAACTGGCTGTAGACTGAGTACTCTTTCAACTTTCTTTGTTTCAACATTTCAATCCTCTTGCCCCAAGAAACTGGTACAGTCTTATTAATGAAAGTTCTTTTGCCCAGACGGGGACACATCCTTACAGTAATCACTCTGATTTCATCAAACAATACTATTCTATTTCAGTTGTTGTTGTTGTTGTCTTTTGGCTTTTCCTGGTTAGGGGTCGCCACAGTGGCACTCCGGTCTGCTAATAATTGGCAGTAGATTTTCACGAACGCCGAGGTGCCAGCTAGACATTCAACCTTCAACGAAGGCACACCCATTTACGCATGTCTTTCGAATGCCCACCCAACTGTGGGGAGGGCATGCAGACTCCACACAGAAGGCACTTCCTGCACTCCAGCCGAGAATCAAACGGGAGAACCTCTTGCTGTGAGGCAACAATGCTACCGCTGCACCACCACGGAAGTCTTGCAAGTTTATCAATTTTTTATTTTATTTTGTAGACTACAGGACTCACTGCTGCACACTATTGCAAAAATCACACTAGTTATCAGTGATTAGGGGAGGTATTCTTTTGGTTATTACCCTCACACATAATTTTTTTTTGCATCTGTTTTAGCTCGTATTTCACCTGTGACCATCAACCCTCCCTGTGCCCACCCAAATGGCCTATTCATTCCACTGAGAGATGAGAGCCCTATGACCTTCATTCCTCCTGAAGCTAAGTGGTGAGTTGTGGAGGTGGTGACATCATCAATTCTGTGGTATCTCTGGGACATTGTTCTGAAGTGTTAACAATCCTCAATGCACATGCCAAGTAGCATGATCTAGTGCACCCTCCTCACTTATAAATTCATTAACCAATACAAGTTATCCAGTTAACAGTAAATCTCTCTATGAAAACTTTTGATTATATCCTCAGAACTAACAATAATAGCTCACTTGCTCTGACAAGGTCAGCATTTGAAATAGTACCTTTTCAAAAGGTACTTTTCTTCTGGCACTCCTAATTGGGAGCTAAGCTGTTCCTTGAGACATTACTTTCCATTAAGAAGATTACTCTAGCCTTTTGTGAACCAGTGACTTTGTTCAGTTTTGAGGTTTTGCTCGACAAATTGCTCTTCCTGGGGTCAGTGACTTCATTCAGAATGTTTTATGTGCTTCATTTCTTTTTATTCTCTTTGCCATGTTTAGTATCCATAATTACTGGGTTTATAGGATGAATAACCCATCCTTCATGCCCAGTGCATCCACAGAGACAATAATCAGTCTATCCAGCTTTTAGTTTTCTTCCCTCTCTATTCTATTTCAGGAAGAGTTTCATAATACTACAGCTGTTCAAAGATAGCATAACTATTATGGGGACATGGACTGGAGCTTTAGAAAAGATGCTCAAGTGTCCATGTCCTTTACTGTAATCACAGAGCACAGAAAAGATATAAACAATGGCTTTCAGTTTGCACTGCCCTTTACCTTGAAAAGAATGGCTAAGCAATATTAATCTGTCCTAAAGCATATAATCCTTCATCTACATTTATTTACTTATTTATTAGTTATTTGTTCCCTGGATAAGTGGACTGATCTGTTGCCCCTTTTCATATTTATTAGTTATTTGTTCACTGAGTAAGTGGACTGATTTGTTGCCACATTTCAGCCATTACCTGAGCTCAAAGAGCAGAAAATACATCATGTTTTTAAATCCATGACCTTCTTCAATAAAGTTTCATTTTATAACTTACCAAGTTAATTTTATAACATAACAAGTGAGGCAGTTGCTTGGCAAACCATCGATAAGCTGGACATAATATGCAGATCTAGGTCTTTCTTTGGGCCCCGTGCTCCTCGGTGGTACTTTCCTTTAGGACTCGTGTATGGGTGGGATGAGCTGATGACTTTTTCCTGATCATTCCTGCAATTAGAGCTCTATGAAGAATGATTCAAAAGTTTTGGTTACTCACCATAATGCTAGATCTTTGAGAAAAGCTCTGGCTGAAAGAAACATCCTGCCTGCATTCCCATTTGCATTGAAAGAAAGTTTTGTGTACTGAGTGATCTTTACACCAATTATATTTGTCCTGAATGGTCCTGCAGCTATTAGCTATGTTACCATGTAACCATTAACTCACTTTTCAACTATGAAATTACAATAAGCCTGTACAGTCACACAGGCTCACATTTTAAGATGCAGGGCAAGCCTCTCATTCCCATGTGGGAGCACTTAAACTCCTGCCGTTATACACTAGTACAAGTAAGTCCAGGGTCACAAAATCTTGGGATAAGTTATTATAGCAATAACCCACGCCTGGGTGTGGGTAATGCTAGGTTTGGTCAATACTCACTTGAAAACAACAAATCCCACTGAATATTCATGCAGGTACCCCACAAAAATATTCATTGGAGATGTGATAAATCACAAATCACAAACACTTTAATTTAAAATGTTACATTTTTGCAAGGAGGCTGCACCACTCTGTGCCCCCCCAACCCCCCTGCAAATTAAATATACCAACGCCAAGATTGCCTTACAGTGTGGAAATGAGCAGATTTTCTGTTCTGCTCAGCTCATTTCAATCATTTAGTCATCTGAACGTTGGCATAGTGATGTTTCAGTTATTTGAAACTTCTCTCTTTTGGTCTCAATGATATGAAAGTTGGTCTACTGACATTTCAGGAATGTCAAGTAGACCCACCCAGATAGGCATTGGTTCGAATCTGGGAATGTATGTGTGCAAAGCATATGGATGGAGCTAACAAACAGTGATATGGCTAAGTCACATTTGTTTGAACAGTAACTTTGCTGCATCCTTTTGATTCCTCACAATAATTTGTATTGGATAAATAGCCATAAAAATCCTTTCTTATCTTATACCTTGAAGAGTGCTGTTTGTGACACCTGTCCATTACTGTCTGCTGTGGCAGACACAATTAATACATAACTCTGTATAGTGGGGAGCATATAAGCAGGGGGTTGAATCTGGGAAGGTATATCTGTCAGACAACTGTGATAGACTGGAGTGGATTACCCAAAGACTGGCTATAAAGCAGAGTTAGAGTACTATGGCTTTTAGGTCTCAGACTCAATGTTAGGGGAGCCATAACCATTCCAATAGGATACAGATATAATCCCCTATAGTGTGTTCTTCATAACACATCAGATATGCTTCTTTCTGTGCAGTCAGTGGTTGATGCATCTTTCTCTGAGGTCTGACCTCAGATATGTGTTTGTTTGAATCTGGAAAGATGTAACCGCTGAGTATGTTAGAGAACGCTCACCAGAATTATCTAGTTCCCCAGAAATACTGATATGTATTGCATGACTTAATGCAAGCATTTATATATACATTTCATTATTTTGTTGACAGAGTAGGGCTTTAAAGCAAATAATGGCTTATTCATTATTTCTTGATGTGTGCCATGATGCAAAATTGTCTACTTTTAAAACAATACTGAACTGGCTGTAGACTGAGTACTCTTTCAACTTTCTTTGTTTCAACATTTCAATCCTCTTGCCCCAAGAAACTGGTACAGTCTTATTAATGAAAGTTCTTTTGCCCAGACGGGGACACATCCTTACAGTAATCACTCTGATTTCATCAAACAATACTATTCTATTTCAGTTGTTGTTGTTGTTGTCTTTTGGCTTTTCCTGGTTAGACAGTGGCACTCGGTCTGCTAATAATTGGCAGTAGATTTTCAGGTGCCAGCTAGACATTCAACCTTCAACGAAGGCACACCCATTTACGCATGTCTGCCCACCCAACTGTGGGAGGGCATGCAGACTCCACACAGGAGGCACTCCCTGCACTCCAGCCAAGAATCAAACAGGAGAACCTCTTGCTGTGAGACAAAAATGCTACCGCTGCACCACCGCGGAAGTCTTGCAAGTTTATTAATTTTTTATTTTATTTTGTAAACTACAGGACTCACTGCTGCACACTATTGCAAAAATCACACTAGTTATCAGTGATTAGGGGAGGTATTCTTTTAATTTTTTTTGCATCTGTTTTAGCTCGTATTTCACCTGTGACCATCAACCCTCCCTGTGCCCACCCAAATGGCCTATTCATTCCACTGAGAGATGAGAGCCCTATGACCTTCATTCCTCCTGAAGCTAAGTGGTGAATTGTGGAGGTGGTGACATCATCAATTCTGTGGTATCTCTGGGACATTGTTCTGAAGTGTTAACAATCCTCAATGCACATGCCAAGTAGCATGATCTAGTGCACCCTCCTCACTTATAAATTCATTAACCAATACAAGTTATCCAGTTAACAGTAAATCTCTCTATGAGAACTTTTGATTATATCCTCAGAACTAACAATAATAGCTCACTTGCTCTGACAAGGTCAGCATTTGAAATAGTACCTTTTCAAAAGGTACTTTTCTTCACTAATTGGGAGCTAAGCTGTTCCTTGAGACATTACTTTCCATTAAGAAGATTACTCTAGCCTTTTGTGAACCAGTGACTTTGTTCAGTTTTGAGGTTTTGCTCGACAAATTGCTCTTCCTGGGGTCAGTGACTTCATTCAGAATGATTTATGTGCTTCATTTCTTTTTATTCTCTTTGCCTTGTTTAGTATCCATAATTACTGGGTTTATAGGATGAACAACCCATCCTTCATGCCCAGTGCATCCACAGAGACAATAATCAGTCTATCCAGCTTTTAGTTTCCTTCCCTCTCTATTCTATTTCAGGAAGAGTTTCATCATACTACAGCTGCTCAAAGATAGCATAACTATTATGGGGACATGGACTGAAGCTTTAGAAAAGATGCTCAAGTGTCCATGTCCTTTACTGTAATCACAGAGCACAGAAAAGATATAAACAATGGCTTTCAGTTTGCACTGCCCTTTGCCTTGAAAAGAATGGCTAAGCACTATTAATCTGTCCTAAAGCATACAATCCTTCATCTACATTTATTTACTTATTTATTAGTTATTTGTTCACTGGATAAGTGGACTGATCTGTTGCCCCTTTTCATATTTATTAGTTATTTGTTCACTGAGTAAGTGGACTGATCTGTTGCCACATTTCAGCCATTACCTGAGCTCAAAGAGCAGAAAATACATCATGTTTTTAAATCCATGACCTTCTTCAATAAAGTTTCATTTTATAACTTACCAAGTTAATTTTATAACATAACAAGTGAGGCAGTTGCTTGGCAAACCATCGATAAGCTGGACATAATATGCAGATCTAGGTCTTTCTTTGGGCCCGTGCTCCTCGGTGGTACTTTCCTTTAGGACTCGTGTATGGGTGGGATGAGCTGATGACTTTTCCTGATCATTCCTGCAATTAGAGCTCTATGAAGAATGATTCAAAAGTTTTGGTTACTCACCATAATGCTAGATCTTTGAGAAAAGCTCTGGCTGAAAGAAACATCCTGCCTGCATTCCCATTTGCATTGAAAGAAAGTTTTGTGTACTGAGTGATCTTTACACCAATTATATTTGTCCTGAATGGTCCTGCAGCTATTAGCTATGTTACCATGTAACCATTAACTCACTTTTCAACTATGAAATTACAATAAGCCTGTACAGTCACACAGGCTCACATTTTAAGATGCAGGGCAAGCCTCTCATTCCCATGTGGGAGCACTTAAACTCCTGCCGTTATACACTAGTACAAGTAAGTCTAGGGTCACAAAATCTTGGGATAAGTTATTAGACATTATTTAAGAAAAGAAACTATTACTTTTCTTAAATAATGGCAGTATAATGCCTGATGTCTGGCATCGAAAGCAAGATCTCTGTTGCTTTTTTAGTTTAGTTTTAAAATAAGCAGCGGACATCTCCGTTGCTTATTTTAAAATGTTAAATGAGTTTAACGGAGATCTGTTAAATGGGTTTAACATATGTTAAACCCATCATGCTGGCCAATCAGGGGATCATGGTATAATAATGTTGTTATCCACAGCACTGATGATTAATTAGGTTCACTATATTTTGGCCCACTGATCCAGCACATATTTTATGTATTGTCTTTATACCTATACTATTTAGTATTTATTACCACTATGTTTTCATCATCAAAAATGTCACTGTTGTACTCCAATGCATCAATTACCCTTAAAAAAAACACTGGGCAACAGCAGCCCTTATATTCAGAACCGTAACAGTACAAACAAGGGAAAAAAAACTTCACTAAAGCACAAATCCTAACCCAGGAAACATAAAAACAGTTTCACTAAGTGCCACACTGTATAACATGTACTGAACTTTCTAGAAACTACAACTTCAATACCGCAAAGAAAACCAAACTCAGAGTCACAAACTATAACATCTAACCTAATGTTAACAATGAAACATTACTTTACAATAAGTAAAACATATTTCAATATAAAATCAGTAAGTATAAAAAATATGTAATCTTCATAGAATAATACCTATTCATACCTTGCATCCCCATACTCTCCCTTCTTCATTCACATCTTTACTTCTATCAGTTTCTGTCCCCTGACTTTCTCTCTAAATATGCCATAAGCCGAATTTGCTCTGCCTTCATATTGTAGTTTCTGTTTGCATTATACTAACATACCTTTAATTTTTCTATTAAATCATTGCCATATAACTTGTATCTATTCTTAACCAATGCTTTCATGTGATGCCTGATTTGGCATAATTATTTAATCTGTAGTTATTTTTTGTTTTATTTTTTAAAGGCTGTAAAATATTTGTTCTTAAAATGTTTTGTAATACTTTGGAGCTTTTCTCCCTAGGCCTTTGCTGAACATGGGCTCCTACTCAGTTCTTTCTTGGTAATCAAATGTCAATAAATAAATAGATAAATAAAAAGTCATGCCAAGTGGCTGATGTAATGCTCTCCAAATCTGAAAGAAGTCCAATGCTAGGGGAAGAACTAACTCCTATAAATAAATAAAAACAAAAAACCTAGAGAAAATGAGGCATAAAATTAACATGTAAAGAATTTTCAACTTCATTAGGAAATAACTACCTCCCAGAACCAGACTAAAACTGCACACCTTGAGTAAAAAATCAGTACAGTATCATACAGTACATAAAACAATAAATTACTTTACATTAAGCAGTCCTACCCATGTCTTCCCCCTAAGAAGCAAAGTTTTGCTTTTACTGTTTTTTTTTCATTCCCACCCTGTTTATCAACACTTTCCATACTCTTTTGAATCAAGGGTTCCCCTGGCTAGTTGTTACAATATTACCTGTTTTGCAATTGTCAAAATGAGAAAGGCCATCATCTTTTTGGCAAATTTGAACTTTTGCTTGTTGTGGTCTACATTTAATACCATCCTTTGTCCATCTCGCTGTGATATCATTGGGTTTATGACTACATTTTGCCATAAACCCTCCTGTTGTGGACAATCTGATGGAGTGAACCAATTTTAAATGGCATATGTAGACTAACACCTTTATGTTGGCATCGCGGAGTAAGGTATGAATCATCTACTGCCTAGAATGGGCATGACAACAATTAGGCTCCTCAGTTCCCATCCCCCATCTCACTCTTCTAGTGATTGTGTCTACTATTCATCCCAGGCATCCTGGGCCACTGTTAGGATTCTAACCCTCTCCTACTTCATGGAGCTGCCATAGCTTGATGCCACAGTTGACTTTTATTAAGTATAAATATTTTAAAAATACCCCTAAATTCAAATTCAGTTTTTCATAGTGCTTATTTCCTAAGCACTTTACAAAACTACAAACCAGAACAATGTTATATAATGAAAAAATAAATAAATAACATAATTATCTTTGACACCACCCTTTTTTCCATTTTTGCATGAGGTCAGCACGTTGAGTCAACTGTTGCCACTTCTTTCAATTTAGAGCCTTCTTTGAAAGTTGTCCCTGGCTGTTACACGTCTGCTGTTATGCATCCTGTTTAAGGTCTGCTGTTACGCATCTCATCCATCTCTTGGCTGAGCATGCTCATTTCCTCTTGCCATCTTTTGTTTCTCCCAAATCTGCTTTCCTAAATCATCAGTTTTCCTGTGCATGTGACTAAGCCAAGATGATCTGTTTTCCTTGACCTCTTCTACAACTGGGCCATAACAGCATGGCACATCATTGTTTTGTACACCTTACCTTACGTTTTAGGATTAACTCATTGTCTCCTGTAAGAGTATAGTCATCAGAAAGAAGAGTTCCTGTGTATCCTGAAAGAGAATACTCATCTTTATTGGAGACTTCCTGGACTCCTGAAATGAGTATAGTTGTCACTGTTTTCAAGATCTGTCTTCTGGAGTCCTGGTAAAAGTACATACATAACACTAAGGCATCTTCAAGATGGCATGATTTGCATGACCGTGAAATGGTTATCATGGGTTGTCTAGAGTTGGAATTGAGTGTTTACAAAAAATTTACGAAAAAATATAACATATTTCAATGTTTAGATTAATAATGCAAAATAGAGTGTAATACTATCATGTTGGGGTGGTGTATTCAATCAATAGGTGTTAACAATGTTTAGTGGGTAATTTGAAGACATTCTAACATATAAATGTTCTTTTGGTACAGTTGTTATGACTATTACCTATATTTTCACAGCTGCATTAATTTCATAAAGGCTGTGTGACCTACAGATGAACAAATGGTGCCTTCTTTTACAAAACACTAAGGCACACAGCAGCCACTGATATTCGCCATCTAACACAAATGCTTTTGCAGATTAATACAGTTTTGAAATACACAGTAACATGACAGCAATAAAATGAGTTTAGATTTGCAAGAAAACAATGCTGTGTTAGGCACACAGCAATAATTCCTGTTAAAGCGGCATATAAAATCTTAAAGGCTAATACTACATTATAATAGAGCAAAAATTAAGAAGCACTATTACTTGTAAACTGATACTAATATCCAAATAGCCTGTAAAAAACTGCAAGTCAGGAACTCAATAAAGGCAGTATGCATTCAGTGTTCTGGAAGTAGAAGTCATAATTAACTTAATAAAGTCTCAAAGTCTTTGAGTCCTTAAATTCTTACATATAGTCAGTCCACTGCCAAATGTTAACCATCCATGACAGAATCAAAATCCAAAAGGTCTTGCACAAAAACACTAACAAAGGACAAACATATATGATGTTCTAATAGATGATACTGATGAGCACAAAGGAAACAAAGATACATAAAAATAGCTGTCTATAAATATTGAAATACAACCCAGAAAAAAGTCACCTACAGTAGAACTCAAGAACAAATGGCTATAAACTTAAAGTCCGCTAATCTGGCAATCACACAATTTTTCACTAGCAGCACTCCAAGATAAAAAAAATCTACTTCCTGAAAAACTGAATGACATTTTCCAGTTTGTCCACTAAGCTGTGGTCATCAGTGCATCTACTCCAGCAGAGCATTGCTGACCATTCAGTGGCCATCATGGTAAGTACTAACAACAGGATTAAACAACTCCAAATGCTGCCTGGTAAACCATCCACATTCACCGAATGTCCAGCAGGTAGGCACTTAACAGCCATAAAGTTATTCTTCACCAGACTCTCCAGCAGACTGTAGAATGATAATCAAGATAATTTACTTGAAGATAACAGTTCAGGCGTACTGCCAACAAGATCCCAAAAGTGTAGCAGTGCTCTTTACTTTGGCAGCCACTTGCTACCAACTTGAAAACTCACTCTGAAACATCTAGTAACAATCTTGTTTCTATGTTTCCCAGATTCCTCTAGTATTTATCTGGCAATTCAAATCCATTCTTTGATACACGTAAGCTCACAGAAGGTATCTACCCATCAGCATGCACCAAAACATGATCACAATCCATGAAATTCATCATACCCAGACAGGAAAGCAAAACAGACTTTTCCTTTTCAAAATCTCAGGGACTAATCTTCCTATGTTGTGTCCACAAACACTAAAATGCAATAAAAAAGTAAAATTCTAACTAATAAAAAATATTCTAGCTCACCCTCCCAAACTAAAACGACCTAAAAGACTTAAACAACTGTATAAAACAAAACCCAACTCAACCAATAAGAAAGTGAAAACCTCACCCAAAGAGAAGAAATAATTATTCTGTATTACTTATTATCCCTGCATCATAAAACTTGTTGGTTGATTCATTAAGAAGTGCCATACCCCGCCCTGATGACAGCATACTGAAAGAAAAAAGTCTGAAATTTGCAGAGTACATTCATGCTATCCATTTTCTGACATGATTTATTATGTCAGGATCACTGTGGTAGTAAACTAAACAGCTTAAACTAGATGTCTCCAGAAAAAGTCTCCAGCTCATCCTGTGGGGTACTTAGGAACTCCCAGGTAAGATGAGAGACGTTATCTCTCTAAAGAGTCTTAAGTCTATCCCAAGGGCTCCTCTGAGCAGATCATGAGTGGTACTTATTGCATAAGATGTGCCAAAGGGGAATTCTCATAAGCTGCTAAACCACTCCTGCTGACCCCTCTCAATATGGAAGGACAATGGCTGCACTAGAAGAGCTTCCTGGATTCCTGAGCTTCTCGGTTTATGACTGAGACTGATCCCAGCTTCCTGAAGAAGCACCTTCGTCTTTTCCACTGTATCACTAATCTTATCCTTTCGGTCACCCCAAAAATTCATTGGGGACATAAATTGCCTTGTAAATTGAGACCTTTTTCCCTCCAAGTTTATTTGTCTTCTTGTGCCTGCTGACCAGCACACCTCTCAGTCGATTGCCCATTTGTTCCTGTTACACTTAAGTTATTTCAAGTGGCTGAGTACTGGGGCACTAGCAGAGCTGCTGATAGGCTACCATCTATGTGGCCTTGAAAAGTGGATGGTTCTTCCCTTTACCTACATGCTGGTCCTTATGGCAGCCTAACACATAACTCCCACAATGCCATCTAGATGGTGTGTATATGTATAGTACACTGTCCACAATGCTATTACACACAGCCTGCTGGACACAAATACCCTGGCCCATTGTGCTGCATAGCAAATTTCCTGCATCTGCTAGATGTCAGGCAAGCAGGGCTCAGGCTGCCATCATTACCCCATGATGGCTGATCCAGGGTCTATCAGTCACTTTAACCTTGGCCACTTGCTCTTCCACAGCCCAGGTTGTTAATGAATCCTAGGTTATCTAGATCACAGTCAGGGCTTTATTCTATTGTTCTACTAAACTTGGGAGTTTGCCAGTACCATCTACAGGTATTTAGAAGATGTGGAGAGGGCACTTGGCTTTGTATCCTGCAGTATCTTAAAGAAAGTCCTACAATAATGAAGGATCCCAAGATCACTTATGTACTCCAATTTCATTTTTTTATTTCAAAAGTAACATTAAGTGAAATCAAGTAACACCCTGCCCAATATTGGGTCTCATCTCCCTTCCTGTTAGCAGTTTTTATGGGTGTGGTGTCATGGCAGAGCTAATGTCTAGACAGTATCTGTTATAGGGATGTGAGGTTACATCTTTGCTATTTGCAGATGGTGGCATCCTCACAGCCTCCAGTGAGTATAATCTCCAGAGTGTACTGGAATATTTTGCTTTTGAGTGTGAAGCAGCTGGAGTGAAAATCATGACTATCATATCAGTGGTCATGTTTCTGTTGGAAAATAATTCATTATTGTTTACAGCTAAAGGAGAAACAGTCTAACCCAGGTGGAAATGTTTAAGCATGTTCTGGTGTTATTTGCAAGTGAGAGTACAGGGAGCCTAGACATTGACCGACAGTTGGCTGTAGTGCTGGTTGAACTACAAGTGTTGTGTCGATTGTGGAAGTGAAGTAAAAACTGAATCACATAAGAAAGTACAGATAAACAGAAAAAAAAGAGAATTTGGATACATAGAATATGTATTCACTAGGTGTAAAATGAATAATATATGTTACTGCAGGTGTAGGAATATTGTCACATTATAAAATTTGTCATTACTACTAAACTTATGAAATGGCATTTTTTTTGCTATGTAGTCTTTTGGGGGCGTTGCTTTGAAAGTGTTTTCACACTGCTGGTAGCCAAGGATTCTGCTTTATTTCTGAGCCCACTTCATAAGGTTATAGATATCAATATAGTTATATAGATATAGAAGTAGGTACGTAGATACAATATAGATACAGCTACACAGAATTGTATGGAATGTATGAGGATATGGCATGTAATACATGAATACTTTTAGAACATGAATTCATCAATTATCACAGACTGAGTTCCCTAATCATATGGTGCAAGAAATTTTACAGATCAAAGAAACTAAACCCAAGTACATTTCATTTATGTATCTCTCTATGGGATCTTTTTAGGTTGGAACAATATTTCCTATTGTTTTATGTGGGCTATACTAATTGTCTTAGTATAGCCCACATCAACTCCTTGTTTTACAGTCAGTTATGTTCTTCGTTTAGACAATTAGAATCCATTGTGCATTGCCATCAGTGCATTTTCCTTATTGTCTACTTGCAGTTAGTGCATTATCTAGCTTTTTATTCTTTTAACATTTTCGTGCTAAAAGGCTGAATTTTGTGTCTAGATGGCTGATTCAGGTGAGTATGGAGAGGGTATGTGTGGACTTTGTATGTGTAGTCTATAAACTTATGTTTTTGAATTGCTGTGAATGAGAACTGGGATCTGTGTATCATATTTATCACCCTACTGGTGGATGAAGTTTCTATTCTTGAGCATCAATTGTCCAAGGCTCAGTTCCATGTGGTCCTGATCGGCTCCATAAAAAAAATCATTTTTGATGAGCTGTCCTAACAGTAATGGCCTTTTTGGGGTGTTTTCTCCCTTTTCAATTTGAAACAGCCATGGAGATGGTCTATATGAGTTCAGTGGTGTGTATGTGTGTGTTGGGGGGGGGGGTTGCCTCCCTTTAAAAATGTTTACATTTTGTTGTTTTTGAGGGGATTTCTGATTGTTGGGATGTTCATCTTTGATGACTAATAGTGGAAGCATTTCAGTTATATATTTTTTCAGTTAATTTAGCCTTTTTACTTGAAATTATTCTAAGAACTAAACCAACACTAGAAGGGAGAAAGGAGATTCTGCTGATAGGGGATGATTGCAATTAGGGATTCAGACAACAGGCAAGGGGGGGGGGGCTGGAATTTATAGATGAGAACTGACAAAGGAACCAAGCTATTGGGAGCACGTAAGAGAGGGAAAGGTAATAGAATGGGAAGACACCAAGAATTTATTTGGACTGCAATTTAGAGACTGCCTTCCCTATCAAGGATTGATATTAGAGTACAGGCAAAGAGAAAGAAATGGGGGAGGGGTCCTAAACAAAATACCAGCATTGGTAGAATTTTTAATAGAATCTAAAACATAAACTGCCATTAAAAAAGGAATAATTATTAGATCATATAAAATATAGCATGATAACAATAAGAATCAATTAGAGGAGGTTAGAAAGGATTGGAAAGAGAGATTGGATAAGCAATTCACAAAGAAAAAATGGGGAATATACGTATGTCTCCAAAATATGCCACAAAGTCTAGAATATTTAGGATTTTTGGAAATGTTTACATAGGTATTTTATACCCCAAGTAGACTCTGGAGAATTTTTCCTCAGGTAGACAGCAAATGTTGGAGGTGTAATGGGGAAGAAAGAGGTAACTGGGAACATATTTTCTGGGAATGTAATGAGTTGGCAGACTTTAAAGATTCCTTGAAGACTATTCTATCAGAGATACTGGGTAAGCAAAATGATGTATCTAAGGAAATGATTTTTTCTGTGCTATGACACAGAATCCGAAATTACCTTGATATAGTAAGGCCTTGCCGAGTCTAATTCTGGTGACTGCCAAAATAGAAATTACTAGAAAATGGAAATCAAAGTCTAAACCAACTGTACTAGAAGTAGTGAATATAGTAACAGAGATAAAACAACTGGAATTGGGATCTTTAGAAAGGGTAGGAGCAAGTTACATAAAAAATGGGAATTGTAGGAATAATACATACAGGGGAGGAATGAGGTTTAAAAGAAGGCAGGATTTGAATGATCTATGTAATGTTTGACTGACAATGATTTGGTAGATTATAAGTGCTGCATACTGTTTGCAACTAAAATGATGTCAGTATGGTTTGTTTTCATTTATATAAATGTATAAATATTATAAGTGATAATTTTTCTTGTTTAAAAAAATTAAGTGTATGTTTGGGTTTGGAGTTTGTTTTAGATGGGTTAATGTGTCTTTTGGGATGTTAGAGTCTTTTTGTTCTGCATGCACTATGCTGTTACTTTTTTGCACTGCAGCACTGAGAATGCATCTTGGTTTCAGTTTTTTATTAATGTAAATTTTCTTAAGTTAAAGAAAGATTAGATTTGAGTTTAAGGACTGTTTTAAGTGACATGGTATTTTTGGAGGGTGTCAATAGCTCTTGCAGTGTGCAAACATTTATTTCATTTTTTTTTGGTGAGTAGTGTAAATGTAACAGGTTTATAGGACATTTTCATAATGCTGTGGATGTGCCAAGAGTGTAGATAAAATGTTGATGATGCTTCAAGAGTGTGGACACTGGTGACGTTAGTTATTATGGATTGTATTGAGTTTCTACCATGGTCAATAACATTTTATACGTATCATTTATGACTAGGCTTTTTAACCTTTTAGTGCAAATGGCTATTATATATTTACTTTTTAACAGATGCATTTGATATGTTTTATTAAAATGAATTTACTAATTTATTGAAAGGTATGTAACTTTAAATGTGTGGAAGGATTTGACTGGCTGGCTTTTGTATTTAAATGAACAATGTATATTTGGTTAATTAGTTCTGATAAAGTTTCATTATTGTCTCAAATGAAAGTGCTTAACTTTTTATTAAATTATTATATTTTAGAGCGGTAGTAACTTCAGGCACATATAAATCCAGGTCTAAATGATAAAATTCCCCTTAAATCTGCCCTTAAGTATAGGAGATTGATTGTTAGTAGTTTTTAATAAAAATTTCTTTTTATATATACATATTTTTTATATATATTGTTTTTAACTATATATATCTGTTTTTTATATATATGGAATAATGAAATGTCTTTTATTAAGCTATGTAGCATCTTAAATTATACATATATTTATTAATTAATTATGATGTCATCATTTAATTGAAGGTGTATATATATATATATATATATATATATATATATATATATATATATATATATATATATGGAGTGTGCTGAACTAATTGCCTGTATATGGTCTGAGGAAGCCTCTTTGGCGAAAGCGCTTACCTGCTATTTGTGTCCAAATAAAAGTTTGGACTTGCTTAAGAATCTGTGGCTTGTAAACTGAATTTTTGAACTGGAAACAACTATTGTGTTTGGTCTGAATAGACACTTTGAATGCTGAAAACTCCTATCTGCACAGGGCTGTTCCTAAGCCTTTCTGGTTATTTGATTTATTATATTTTAGACATTTTCAATGCTTTTTGTTCATGGTCTGTTTTCACTGGAGTTTACTGCATACACACTTTTTTTTTCTTGGTTCTTACTTTTATTGGTGCCTAGTTATCAGTGTGCATCAAATAGTTAGACATCTGTTTTGGTGGCTCATTTCAACAAGATATAATTTGGCGTTATTTGTTTGATGATTTATCTATTTATTAATTTGTATTTAAGTAGGGTAAAACACTAATTCCTTTGGACTGTTTTTATAGTTGGCTCAAGAGAAACACTCAGTACAAAGAAAACAAAAATAAGACAACATTTGCAGCCTGAGTAGAAACCAATCAACATTTTATTAGCTAGACTAAAAATGGATGTCTGAGGTAGGTTGATTCTTAGCAGCAGTTTGGTAAACATATCTGTTAGAGGCAAGTTTGACAGTGCTAATTTATTCTTGTATTGTGCTTATTTCATTTGGATTGAAAATTGTCAGCTGCGAAAAAAAGATGATATTTGAAGATGAAATTAAGAGTGACGTTGATCACATGGCCATGGTTGGGCATGGAGACTACAGATGGCAAAAAGGCAATAATACCACTTAGTACAAAAAGTTGGTATTCCTTTGGAAATAATAATATGCAAGACTTAAGGCAGCTAATTAAGGTTATGCAAGTGAAATTACATATGTATTAAGACGTGTCATAAAATTTTTTGGGCACATAGAAGAGGAATTAATTAATAAGAACTGGGACATTTTACATTGAAGTAGTGAGATTATAAGGTTAAGTTCTCCAAAGTCACCATTTTTTAATTTAGAAAAGCAAGCATTTCAAAGGAATTATTTGAATGAAATAGTGGTAATAAATACAGAAGGGGTACATACAAATGTAATGGGTGTACAATATGTGGTGACTGAAAATGTTTTTATTCATCCTACTAGGTAAACAGTATCACTTTAATAATTTTACAACTTGTAAGACAGAAGGGCTGGTTTACTTATCGAAGTGCAAGTGTGGCAGGTTTTATGCAGGTAAAATGAAGCATAGTCACAAAGACAAAAAATGAACATATTTGAGATATAAAGAAGAAACAGGACAGGTACACTTTATAAACATAGCAAACATGTATAGCATTGTGTAGAATCTGAACTTTACATAAGTGTTGTAGCTTTAACAAAATTAACTTGTATGTGCAGAAGTAAAAAGGCAATTACATCTGTATAGAACAGCTGAACTAGGACCTCGTGATATGATATCTTTAGAGCCATTTCTCAGAAAGTGAGGAGCAAAAAAAGTTTTACTCTTTTAATCTTTGCTGTGTGCAATGCAAAATGCGTATTTATGTGCAAAATATTTATCAATATAGACTTTTGCTACAAATTGTTTGCAAATAATAGCTATTAATATTTTAGCTACATTCATTTCATTCATGGTTTTAAGTGTAATGGTCATGTGATTAACTTCCTGTCCAAACTGGTTGTTTCTGTAATTGACTTTTTGATGTCTGAAGAAATACTTGTATTATTTTGAAACTGCTAAATATTTATGTACAGTGCAAAAAGCTTATTTCTGTATAATTTTAATACAAAAATGTTTGCAAAAATAGATATTAAGACTTTAGTGCAGATTTTATGATTGTAAGTGGTCATGTGACTTAAGTTTTTGTTATAAGCGATTGTTACTTTAATTGATTGTTGCTGCCCAAGTAAGGACTTTGGATTCTGTCAGAAAGCAAGTGCTAAAAGAGTAATATATTTTTTTTAAGTTTCATAAATTTTACAGAATGTCATTTCTATAGTTGCATGTTACTGGACTGTTCATTGTTAATATGCAAGCAATAATACCTGACAGGGTAGGTGTTGCAAAGAAATAATGGACTGCCTAGAGGTGCTGAGTGGCCTGATGTCACAAGTGGAGAGCTTCCACATCTCTAGAAGGTCAATTATTTCTCTGTAATGCCTATCCTGGAGGGCATTATTGTGATTAGAAAATGAACTAGCTGTTAAATTGTTTTTATTTGCGTTATTATTACTATATACATATTATTTATATTTTGGATGTAAAACAGGTCCTACACCTAATATTCCATATGCGATGTAGAATATGTTTTTGTTTGGAGGAAGCATTTTACATTTAAAATATAACTTATGTAAATATTCAATAATGTAAACAAATACATGCATTTAAGCATGCCCGCGTGCACACACACACACACACACACACACACACACACACACACACATACACACACACACACACACACACACACACATATATACACACACACACACACACACACACACACACACACACACACACACACACACACACACACACACACATACAAAATAGACAAACACAGCATTTACTATGCTCTCTGTTTCTCAGTGCCCAGCTATGCTCTGTGAATGCAGACTGCACAGTGTGGTATGTTGTGTGCCCTTTAGATGAATTTCTCTTACCCCCAAGAGTACAATCTCATTCATTTACTACCCTTCTATGATCCTGATGTACCTACCCAGGACTGCCACCTCTCTCAGTTGTGTAACTACAGTCGAACTGCTGCATGCTGTTCAGTATTGACAGTCAATGTGCTTTTCACTCAGCATTACTCAGACTGCCTACTGACAGAGATATAACACTCTCTATGAAACATCTGTCTACCAGAAGTACAACTGAAATACACACTGGACTTTTTTTTTTTTGGTGTGCAGCACAAAGGCTGTGTATGAATGAGGACATTTAAATCTGTTACAATAAACACCAAAATTGATGAAAACATGTTGCTTTGGATTAATAATGTGGTTTTATTCCTGGGTAATTATGAAACACTATTTATAGGGTGTACACCTCAATCCTCTTTGCAAGTAGACCTATATTATTATTATTATGTCTGTTTTTTCTATCATAAATGCTAAGTTACCATGTAACACCTGTTGTGATTGACAAGTGAACTGTAACCGAAGTTGTAATGTTTTGTTTGTTCTTGTTTTTTATGTGGAACTTTTCTCCCTGGGCCTCTACTGAAAATGGACATATATCCAGTTAGACTAGCCCAGTCAACAAATGTAAAATAAAATAAATAAAATAAAATAAAAATAAATTATTTGCCACTAATTGCAATGCTATCTGTGCTTACAAAAAACATACTTTGTATATACTCCTGCTTTAAGTCTTTGACAAAAGCTTCAAACTTATGTTGCATTTATTGAGTCCATTTGTTCAGCACATAAAGCCATAGTAATGAGCAATAATTTAACTAATGAAGTGGGTTTTAATTTAACCCCACCCTCTGCAGCAATGTACTGAGTTTTAATTTAATCCCACACCTTCACACTAATGTAGTGCGTTTTAATTTAACCCCACTGCTCTGCACTAATGGAGTGAGCTTTAATTTGACCCCAGCCCACTCCCCTGCACTAATGTACTGAGTTTTAATTTAACCCCAGCCCTCTGCATTAATTTAGTGAATTTTAATTTAACCCCACTCCTCTGCACTAATGGAGTGAGTTTTAATTTGACCCCAGCCCACTCCTCTGCACTAATGTACTGAGTTTTAACTTAACCCCGCCACTCTGCACTAATTTAGTGAGTTTTAATTTAACCCCACCACTCTGCACTAATGTACTGAGTTTTAATTTAACCCCACTCCTCCGCACTAATGTAGTGCATTTTAATTTGACCCCACCCCTCTGCACTAATGGGGTGAGTTTTAATTTAATCCCACTCCCTCTGAACTAATGGGGTGAGTTTTAATTTAACCCCACCCCTCTACACTAATGGGGTGAGTTTTAATTTGACCCCAGCCCACTCCTCTGCAATAATGTAGTGCATTTTAATTTAACCCCACCCCTCTGCACTAATGTACTGAGTTTTAATTTAACCCCACTCCTCTGCACTAATGTACTGAGTTTTAAGTTAACCCCATCACTCTGCACTAATGTACTGAGTTTTAATTTAACCCCACTCCTCTGCACTAATGTAGTGCATTTTAATTTAACCCCACCCCTCTGCACTAATGGGGGGTGAGTTTTAATTTTACCCCACTCCCTCTGAACTAATGGGGTGAGTTTTAATTTAACCCCACCCCTCTACACTAATGGGGTGAGTTTTAATTTGACCCCAGCCCACTCCTCTGCACTAATGTACTGAGTTTTAACTTAACCCCGCCACTCTGCACTAATGTAGTGAGTTTTAATTTAACCCCACTACTCTGCACTAATGTACTGAGTTTTAATTTAACCCCACTCCTCTGCACTAATGTACTGAGTTTTAACTTAACCCCACCACTCTGCACTAATGTATTGAGTTTTAGTTTAACCCCACTCCTCTGCACAAATGTAGTGCATTTTAATTTAACCCCACCCGTCTGCACTAATGGGGTGAGTTTTAATTTAACCCCACCCCCTCTGAACTAATGGGGTGCGTTTTAATTGAACCCCACCCCTCTACACTAATGGCGTGAGTTTTAATTTGACCCCAGCCCACTCCTCTGCACTAATGTACTGTGTTTTAACTTAACCCTAGCACTCTGCACTAATGTACTGAGTTTTAACTTAACCCCACCCCTCTGCACTAATGGAGTGAGTTTTCTACCTTAATTTCTACATAAATCATCTAATCTTAGATCACTGCTTTTCATTCTTTCTTTGTTTGTTGCCCAATTATAGAAAAGAGGCTGAATGCTCTTTAAATAGCAAGAGATGTTTTGGGTTTCCCATTTCAAAAATAAACATACTTTGTATAGTGTAACAGCTGCACAATTCCTTTGAGTAATCTGATGCTGTTTTATGACTGCAGTAGACACAGTTGTCCATATGTTTTGCAATAATTATTGCCATGTTTTTTATGTGCCATCTGATAAATGTGACATTCTGGTAACTACAGTGTATTAATGCAAAAAATACCCAAAATGATACAGAGAGAAGGAGTCTTATAAAGTGTAATTCCATACCGTTGTTTATCTAGTTTTGAGATCTTCAAAATATTTACATTAATAAACGTACATGTTGGCTACTGTGTTAATATGAAATCTGCATTGACATTTTTAAATGTTAAAATCAACTATTCTTCCACTTTGGAGTCTGGCACGCTTTTTCTGCAATAAACCAAACTAAAATAGTGTCTATAAGGGTCAGTAAAAATAGTAGTGTTTAGCCAACTGTGATAAGACGGGCTGCTGTTACAAAAAAAAAAAAAGGTCTGATTCATGTTGGCCTTGAATAAAGCTCATGACAGCACCATGAATCAGAGCCATAACTTTGGAGAATATTGGCTTATCTCTGTTTTTTAATCAGTATATATAGTGAATGATAGAATAAATGAGATATATAATAATGATTATGTTAAAAAAAGGAATATTGCAACTCTGAATTTTTTTTGCTGCCCATTCTGGCCATTCCACTAATGTAATTAAACTTTGGCTTAAGAAAGTGCTGAACAGCTTGAAATGTAATGATTTCAAAATTACTGAACAACAGTATCTTAAAGGGGATTGTTGAGCTTGGAATGCTTTCTACCATGTAATATAATGTAATAATTTTTAAGTTTATGTTTGACATATCTGTTTTTAACAGAAAGTTAAAATTCAGGTTTTGATTAATCTTGAAGAACCGGTGATGTAGGAAAACACTTAATTTTAGGACACTAGCCGTTAGAATGATATTAATCTTCTTTTTTTTTTTTGGCATTCAGGTATCCCCCTGAATAAAAGGAAATTAAATATTTAGCCACAATACTTAGGGAGAACTCTTTTTGACAGGCAAAATACTCACAGATAGTTAACTTCATTTATACTGGATAAACTAAAAAGTTAATTTGCTTCTACATTTCATCTAGACTGACAGTTTTTTGGCCTTCCAGAATTGCAACACCCAGGAGTAAAATATTGGAATCTGTATGCATGTGCTGATATAGGGTGAATATAACATGTCTGAAAATTGCACAAACTAAAAGTAATGTGTTTGGAGGGAAGCACTAAAAAGCAATCACTCATATGACTGTTTGTGCTTCTGGATTACAACTATACATATATGAGGGGCATTCAATAAAGTTTACATGGTCATTTTGTCTTCAAGACTATTGGAGTAGAGACTTGGAAATTTTAACTGAGATAATGCTAAAGGTTGTTGCAGCTATTCCACATATTTTTGTGCTAGAGGCTAAAGTCAGCACTGCTGGTGCTGCTGACAATAGGCCTAGGCAGAGAAGGAGAAGGGTGTTCAGGCCCAGGGTAACCTTCCAGCTGCTGCATGAGCTGGAGATGTAGAGCACTACAGAGTGGACAGGGTCATATTACAAGAACTCAGTTCAGAACCAGAGCCAACTGAGTGGAAGTCATCTCAGTGGAAATTAAGGTATGTGTTGCCCTAAGAATATTAATTACAGTACTTTTCAAAGACCAACTGGGGATATGATGGGGGGTGTCACAGACATCAGCATCCAGAATACTCCAGTACTTCCTGGATGCTCTCCTCCTGTATGCCAGTGAGCACATATCTTTTCCCCTTTCCCCTGAGGTGAGGGCCAGCAATATGCAACGGTTCTACCATGAAGTGCACTACCCTGAAGTACCGGGTGAGATAGATTGCATGTATGTACACATCAAGGCACAACGTGTTGAGAAGGGTAGAATCTGCATTAACCACAAGGGATACCACTCCATCAACTGCCAAGTTGTGTGCAATGCTCAGGGGATTATCTTGAATGCGTGTGCTGGCAACCCTGGCAGTTATCACAACTCCCATACCTGGCACACATCACAGGTGTACCAGATGTTTGCAATGGGAGACATCCCACAGGGCCATTTACTGGTGGATGCTGGCTATGCCCTGGAACCATGGATGATGACACCTATCAGAAATGCACACACACCCATGGAAGAATGCTATAATGAGGCACACACACAAACTAGGAACATTATAGAGCATGTGTTTGGGCTTTTGAAGTTACCGATGTGAGAGTGTTCAATCTCGCCGTTTGTTCTTACACATGGGTTCGGAGCCGATCCTCGGCTCCGAGTCATTCGCTATAAAGCTCTGCATCGAGAAGAAGCTCGAGACCAACCTGTCTCCCACAATTCCCTCTGCCTTTACCTCAGATCTAGTTTGCCGCTGCAACGTTCGCATCATTTTTGATGAGCTCAGACCACCTGGCAGATAAGATTGCATTTTTTGTCTAAAGATTTCTTAGATAGTGTTTCTAATTTCACCTTTAAACCTCTAGTGTGTGTGTGTGTGTGTGTGTGTGTGTGTGTGTGTGTGTGTGTGTGTGTGTGTGTGTGTAGTGATTCGAGGGTTTCTCTTCTTTATACATATATATTTCTTAATATATATAGTTAGTTAGTTCCCTCGGGGCCTACCCCACCCACTAACTTGAATATACTACTGGATTTGACAAATTTACCTGATTTGACTGAACTTATTTAGGCTATTGCCATTATTTTGCCTGTGACTGTCTGTACAGGATTGTGTAGACTTAATATAACTTTTCTGGATTTGACTGTTGTTATATTTTTATTATGTCTGAGAAAGCGAAGTCAGGCTTCAAACGGTGCCAGTGTGGACAGAAAATGTCTGTCACAGATAACCATAGCTCCTGCGTCTACTGTCTTGGCCCTCTCCATCTGCAAGAAGACTGCTCCATTTGACATTCTTTCAGTGGAAGGGTCATGACTGATAGGCGCAGGAAGCTCATGGACAGAGGCCTTTTGAAGCCTGCATTTCAAGAGGCTCTGGATAAATCTGACCAGGCATCTAAATCCTCTAAGGAATCGAAGACATCAGAGCCCATGTCATCGGTTCCGAGCTCTTCATTTAAGGTTCGTTCACCGGTTCCACAGACCTCGGGGCCAAGTGTCAAACTTCTGTCTGTCACGGAGCCTCGAGTCTTGGAACCGGTGACGGAGCTTCCAACTCCTGTGCTTTTGAGGTCGGCTCCGTCTTCGATTCCTTCGACGCGTTCTTCTAGGCCCCTTTCTGACTCCGATGTAGACCGTGTGGTGCAGAAGTTAATGGAGAATACGGCCTTGTCCAAACTCATCTCAGTCTCTTCCCAGTTGGTGTCGAGACTCAAAGGCCTTCCCTTATCTCCATCTGTTCCTCCTCTGAGGCCTGTTCAGTCTTTGGAGCCGGGAGAGGCTGATCTGATGATCGTGGAGCCCTCGGTGCCGGAACCGTCCTTCTCTCGGTTGGCACCATTCACCTCAACTCCGATGGACCCATTACCAGAATCGTGGAGCCGATGATCCATCCTTGGTTCGGGGACCAAGAGTCGGACCGATGTTTCGGTTCCGACTCTCCCTCTCGGTGCCTCGGCACGGATTGACTCGGCTCCGTCCTCGGGGTCGATGCCCTCAGTCCCTGTCTCGGGGATCCCTCCGCTTTCTTCGGAACCAAGGGATTCCTCGACTCGGGACCCGGGGGCCTTCGACCTCATGAGGAAGGTGTTGTCGACTCAGACAACCACTTCAGCAGAGACAGCTTCTCCTTCCCATAAAGGTCCGTTATCCTCCTCTGCACCCACGGCTACATCAAAGCGTTGAGCACCGGTGTCTCAGTCGCTCCCAGAGGGAGCCCCCTCTTCCTCGGAGGCTTCATCGGATGCCCCCCCGAGGAAGTTCAGAGGAAAAGATTGTGTAAGAGGAGACACTTGGATTCTCCACAAGAATCCTTAACATCGGACACTGACTTAGATGAGTCAGAAGGGTCCCCGAAATCACCCTCAGAGGATGTCTCCTTTTCTGACATCCTGGAGATCCTGAAACAGAGAGGTGACTGGCAGGCCCTACCCCCTTCTGAGGATGAGTCAGTCTTGCTGAAGGCATTCGGTGCTCGCCCTTCTTCCTCCTGGGTCACTCCGCCCTTCGATGAGTTGATGGAATTGATTGCTCGAAGGGCATGGGAGACACCTGACACAGTGGAGCCAATCCCTAGAAAGCCTAATAAATATATTACTGCCCCTCAAGACAAGGCTTATCTCACAAAAGGAGTTCCAGTGGACGCTATGGTGGTGGCAGCGGCCACTAAAAAAGAGATGTCTGAATCTTCCTCATCTGTCCATCCACCTAACAGAGATTCTAGGACTATGGACAGGTATGGGAAGTGCATTTTTAGTTCAGCGGCTTTTTCCATGCGATCGCTGAACTATTTGACGCATTTCACATGGTTACAGAGGGATCTAATCAAAGAGTTGGGAGATACCCTCCAGGGTACTACAGATGCTGCTGTCTCAGAAAAAGTTACAGCACAACTCAATACCCTTACATCAATTGTGAACTCGTCCATGAGGCTAATTTCATATGCAGCCGAAGGATCGAGTAGGGCTGTGGCTTCAGCGATTGCTCTTCGTAGACAATCCTGGATGCGCTTATGTTCCTTTGTGGAAGCCTTCAAGTCTTCCTTTACTAATGCCCCATTTGACGGTGCCACTCTCTTTGGCCCAAAAGCAAAGGAGACCCTTACCCGGTGTGAGCAAGAGGGAAAGACTCTGTCTGCTGTCGGAGTCCGTTTTTCCACCCCATCCAGACCGTACCCCAAAGGGCAACATGGTGGAAAAATGTGGTTTCGAAAACCCCAAGGTACTTTCCCAGGCACACAGGGTGATGCCCCCTCCAGAGGCAGAGGGGGGGGAAGAGGTGGAAGATGTCGCCCTGGTGGCAGAGGGGGTCCGCAAAACCAAAGTGACAGGGATACACTCCCCAGGAAGCCTTTCCAGCACTCCTGAGAGGAGGCCCGACTGTCCTGCTCTGGAGGCAGTTGGGGGTCGCTTAGCTTTATACCCTCAGGCCTGGCAAAGTCTTACCTCAGACACATGGGTAAAAAGCATTATTACCAGAGGTTACAGAATTCCGTTTCTATTCCCCCCATTACCGCAGAAAAGACTCCCAGATGTACCCCCCCATCTGCGAGCCCTGCAGCTATAGAAATTTCAAAGCTGCTAGAAAAAAGAGTCATCCAACCAGTCCCGGCGGACCAAAGAGGATTCGGAACTTACTCAAGGTTCTTTTTAGTTCCAAAAAAGACAGGGGACTGGAGGCCAATTCTGGACCTAAGCAAGCTCAATACCTTCGTCAAGAAAGAAAAGTTCCGGATGGTCACGCTTCAATCGATCCTTCCATTCTTACAGAAGGATGACTGGATGTGCTTAATAGATCTCAAGGACGTGTACTACCACATCAAAATGGCCAGAGCGTCCAGGGATCACTTGCGCTTTCGGCTGGGAGCCAGTCACTTTCAATTTCGGGCCCTGCCTTTGGTCTGACCTCAGCTCCCAGGGTCTTCACCAAATGTATGGCAGTGGTAGCATCTCACTTGAGGCGCCTGGGATTCCAGGTGTTTCCGTATCTGGACGACTGGATCCTTACTCCCAACACCGAGCATCGACTGATTCAGGCCAGGGATTACACACTAGAACTCTGTGTTCATCTCGGAATTTCCGTAAATTTCGAAATATCTGCATTACAGCCATCACAGCATATCTCATTCATAGGAGCAGATTTAGATACTCGTTGTTTGATTCTAAGGCTTCCCTCAGAAAGAATAGCCTCTCTACAAAATCACATATCTTTTCTCCTGTTGTCCAAGAAATCCCGGCAAAACTGGTTCTGAAAGTGTTGGGTCTCATGGTGGCTTCCCTCACTGCTATACCCTTGGGAAGACTGCACATGAGAGTCCTTCAATGGCTGCTATTCGCACAATGGTCATTCCAACAGTTACCGCTGACACACGAAATTCACATCACAAACATTTGCAAATCGCACCTGTCTTGGTGGCTTCAGAGTTGCAACCTCTCCGGTGGCCGACCGTTTGTGCTACCCACTCCGACAGCTACGGTGACCACGGACGCTTCCCTGATAGGGTGGGGGGGCATCTTTCAGGGACAGACAGTCCAAGGAGAATGGACCAATCTAGAGTACAAGCTGCACATCAATGTTCTGGAGATGAGGGCAGTATTTCTAGCGTTGCAACACTTTTCTCCCCTTCTACCTCTAGGGACCATTGCAGTTCAATCAGACAACATGTCCGTAGTCTGGTACATAAACAAGCAAGGAGGAACCAAATCTTACCAATTATGCAGGGAGGCCATGAGAATTTGGCAATGGGCGGAATCCACGGGTCGCTTTCTGATAGCAACGCATATCCCGGGGTTATCCAACATCATAGCGGACAGGTTGAGCAGAGCCATCCTGTTACCTCACGAGTGGTCCCTCAAACAAACAATTGCGGACATGATATTTCGCAAGTGGGGCCAGCCTTGCTGCGATCTGTTTGCGTCTCCAATGAACGCCAAATGCAGAAGCTACTTTGCCCTATTACCTCCAGGGAAGTCCCCAGGGACGCTCTGATTCACGATTGGCCCCCGGGTCTCCTGTACGCCTTCCCTCCTATACCTCTGATTCCAAAATTTCTACAGAAAGCCAACAACCTGGAAAGGACTATAATTCTCATTGCCCCATTCTGGCCTCGTCAAATTTGGTTCCCCTTTCTTCAAGCACACCAAATACGGGAACCCTGGATTCTGGACCCGGAGCCGGATCTACTGACCCACTCGTCAGGGACTCCTCACCCGTCGCTCCTGTCCCTCAGACTAGCAGCTTGGCTGCTCCACTTCCCTCCTTAGCCAGGTCTGACCTTCTTTCTTCTGCGGTTCAAAATATTCTGGTGGCGTCTCATAAAGCTTCCACTACAAAGGTTTATACTAGTAAGTGGAAGCGTTTTGTATACTGGGCAACTACACAACATTTGGATCCCCTAATAGCTCCACTGAACAAAGTCTTGGAGTTTCTATCCGTACTATTTCACCAAGGAGCTTCTCCTGCCACCTTGAGGGTTCAATTGGCTGCTATTTCAAACTTTCATGTGGGAGAAAATGGAGTGCCTATTATGGCTCATAGGCTTTGTAAGGCCTTTCTAAAAGGGTCTTTCCACATTAGGCCACCAGTCAGGTTTCCTACACCACCATGGAATCTGAATCTCCTGTTATCACAACTAATGCTACCACCCTTTGAACCAGCTTCTTCCTGTTCTTTGAAGTTTTTATCATGGTAAACCCTATTTCTGGTAGCTATCACTTCAGCCAGATGAGTATCAGAACTTCAAGCTCTTTCCATTAAATTCCCATATTTGATCTTTCACCCTGATAGGGTATCTCTTCGTACCAACCCATCCTTTCTTCCCAAGGTTTGTTCAATCAATAACATTAATCAGTCCATTGAGCTCCCCACATTCTTCAAGAACCATTCCAATAAGCTAGAATATATGTTACACAAATTGGATGTTCATAGACAACTCAGATTTTACTTGGATAGAACGAAGGATCACAGAAAGGCAGATCAACTCTTTATAGCCTTTGCGGACAGCAGAAAGGGCATGGCAGTGACGAAGCGGACCCTTTCCAAATGGCTATCTGATTGTATTACCTTTGTTTATACTGCTACAGGACAGAGTTTACCCGTCAAACCGAAAGGACATTCTACTAGATCAATATCTACATCCCTGGCTCATGCCCGCCTACCTTTGGACACTATTTGCGGGCCGCCACTTGGTCTAAACCACATACTTTTATTACTCATTACAAAGTGGATAGGGTTTCCAGGGACAGGGCAACCTTCGGTTCCACTGTGCTCAGGAACGTTCTTCCGTGAGTTTCCCAGGGTCATGGAGCTAGGGACGCTACCCATGTGTAAGAACAAACGGCGAGATTGAACACACTCACATATAGAAGTTATGTCCTTACCATAACGTTCCATGTGGAGTGTTCATCTCGCCTTTGTTCTTACATTCCCACCCTCCCACCCAAAGGTCAGGAAGAACGTCCACTTTAGGTGTCTGGTTTGGTTCTCCCGCTTCTGTTTCTCTCAGCTGTTACTGCTGTTTTCAGCTACGCCTTAGCATGGATGTTGTATGTTTCTTCCCGTTGGGATCTGGTGTTGTTTGCAAACTAGATCTGAGGTAAAGGCAGAGGGAATTGTGGGAGACAGGTTGGTCTCCAGCTTCTTCTCGATGCAGAGCTTTGCCAAGCGGCCGACTCGGAGCCGAGGATCGGCTCCGAACCCATGTGTAAGAACAAAGGCGAGATGAACACTCCACATGGAACGTTATGGTAAGGACATAACTTCTATTTCTGGTGCCTAGAAATATCCGATGGAGCCTTGCAGTATACTCCATGCACATGTGCACAAATATTCACAGTTTGTGCTATGCTCCACAATCTGATCCTGTGGAAACTGCTGCAGCAGGATCAGTAAGGGGAAGGGACACACATCTCCCCACCAATGCCCAGGTCACCGCAGTCACAGAAAGACTTGGTGAAGGAACCCCCAGCTGCTGTACCTGTAAGCAGATGTAGGTGTGCTCAGTATGTCCTTGCTTTTGCTAAGAGACAACGCATATCACATTCACTGGCCACTTTGGGACCGAGGGATTAATACCTTTCTCCTACTTGCATACATATATTAAAATTGGATTGCAGAGGGCTCTAGTAGCAGGTATATATTACATAATAGTAAGTCTCAGATGTGAGCAATGCATCTCATGTTTGCGCACTGCTTATCTATGCACAAACAGGTAAAAAAAGGCAAATGAACATGCATGTACACTTAGTTAACCATAGTGCAAATCCGATACTTCTTGCACTATTGCATTACATCTATATGACTTTAGTGCCCTATCATTCTCAGACTCCATGTCTCCTCTAAGACCACATGTGGAAACATTTCAAACTGAGGGCACAGTATAGATATACATACATATATTGACAAGTCATCCATTTGTTTCACACCAGCAATAACACCAACAATCACAACAACCCTGGGTCTCCTTAATTTTTTCAACATATATCAACCACTGTACACGTTGTAATATATAATGTTGTGTGCTCCCTAATGGACAGGGCCAATTGATGGTGCTGACAGGCTTGCACATCCAAATGCAAACAGACAAATATGCTCAATAAGGGCATTGTTGTTTCACAGTTAGGCTACTAAACAGTATTCATCTGCTATGCGACTAGCTTCAGATGACACTAAGAAGCAATGTGACTATGCAGGCCTCCTAAACCATTCTTTAACACATGGCTTGGTTATGTCATCTAGTATAAGTTCACTTGCAATCCTACATAAATCAGGCTTGTGCTGTGCTGCATGCATTAAGTACTGTGTTCTGTAGTGCCTGTACTGAGATAGGTAGGGGTTCTAATCTCACTGCAGTCAACTGTGTGTGCATGTGTGTGTGTGTGTGTGTGTGTGTGTGTGTGTGTGTGTGTGTGTGTGTGTGTGTGAGTGTGTGTGTATGTGTGCATGTGTATAAACAAAAGTGGAAATGTGTATCACAATCTAACTTCCCAAATTGCATGGTTTTCCATTGTTTTGCTGCTTGCACCCACATCTGTTCCAAGCAGGCCTCCAAAGACAGGTCACCCACATGTCCTGCAGATGTCATCTACTATAAGATCACCTGCAGTCCTGGTAAAATCAGACTTGTGCTGTGACCTGTGCATTAAGTACTGTGATCTGTAGTATGTAAACCTAGATAGGTAGGGGTTCTATCCTCACTACAAGCATGGTTTTGAACTGTTTTAGTGCTTACCAAACATCCAGTCAAAGCAGGCCTCCAAACTCTTGTCCCCCATGTGGCCTGCTGATGTCATCTACCATAAGATCACCTGCAGTCCTGGTAAAATCAGACTTGTGCTGTGGTGCATGTATTAAGTACTGTGATCTGTATTATGTAAACCTAGATAGGTAGAGGTTCTGTCCTCACTGCAGTTAACTTGCTACGTGTGTGTGTGTGTGTGTGTGTGTGTGTGTGTGTGTGTGTGTGTGTGTGTGTGTGTGTGTGTGTGTGTGTGTGTGTGTGTGTGTGTGTGTGTGTGCCTCCATAAAGAAGGGAATGTGTAACCTACACTGACTTCAGAAATGACATGGTTTTGCATTGTTTGTGTGCTTGCACAAGCATCCATTCAAAGCAGGCCTCCAAACTCTTGTCCCCCACATGGCCTGCTGATGTCATCTACTATAAGATCACCTGAAGTATTGTTAAAATCAGAGTTTTGCTGTGGCCCATGTATTAAATACTGTGTTATGTAGTCCATAAACCTAGATAGGGGTTCCATTTTCACTGCAGTCAACTGTGTGTGTATGTGCATGTATACTGTTGGTGGATGTTAGAGTATTTTACAGCAGCCTATGGGACACTGTCCTCTTGTCTTCAACAGACACTATACATCACCAGAGGCCATGGTCACACACTGGCCTGACTGATGGCTAGACATCAGCTCATCCTATATAAGACAGACAAGAGTGACATTCCTGTTATTGTATGCACAAATATCATCACATCTATTTGCAATGGTGATGGACAGGTTGACACATTAGCTCACACAGGAGTTCCCATGGACTATAATCTTTGTGGATGATATTGTGATCTGTAGTGAGAGTAGGCAACAGGTTTAGGAGACCCTGGAGAGGTAGAGATATGCTCTACAGAGGAGAGGAGTAAAGGTAAGCAGGAATAAGACAGAATGTATATCTGTGAATGAGAGGGAGGATAGAGGAATGGTGAGGATGGAGGGAGTAGAGTTAGCAAAGGTGTATAATTTGAAATACTTTGGATCAACAGTTCAGATTAATGGTGAGTGTGGAAGCCAGGTGAAGGAATGAGTGCATGCAGGGTGGAGTGAGTGGAGAAGAGTGTCATGAGTGATTTTTGACAGATGGGTACCATTAAGAGTGAAAGTGAAGGTCTACAAGATGGTCATGAGACCAGCTATGTTATATGGGTTGCAGACAGTGGTACTGACAAAAAGACAGAAGTCATAACAGATGTTGGCAGAGTTCCAGATGTTAAGATTTGCATTGTGTGTGTTGAGGATGGACAGGAGTAGTAACTGTTTGTTAGAGTGCCAGTTCAGGTTGTATGTTTTGGAGACAAAGCCAGAGTGGTGGGATTGTGTTGGTTTGGACATGCTGAGGAGTGATGCTGTGTATACTGGGAGAAGAATGGTAAGGATGGAGCTGCCAGGTAAGAGGGAAAAGAGGAATGCCTAAGATAAGGTTTGTGGATGTAGTAACAGACTGCATGGAGGTGGTTGTTGTGACACAGCAAGATGCAGAGGACAGGTAGAAATGGAAGCAAATGATCTGCTGTGGTGACCCCTAATGGTACTATCCAAAAGAATAGAAAGAAGATGACATCTGTGTTTGGAAACACTCCATCTCTACACTTGGGGCAGGAGTGCACAGTAGGAGTATCTATTTGAAGTTTAGTGTGTCTAGACTCAGTTTGGGCTTTAACGTTGTGTCTTTGTATTACCTGCTCTGGATTGTGTGCAGAGGATGTAACACTTTGCCCTTATATATGCAGAAATGTCAATACACTTTCTTTTAAATACAATTGGCTGCTGCTATGATGGGAATAATTATAGGATAACAGACTCAATTGAAAACGTACTTGGAGTTTGTGAACTGTAATTCCAAGGAAGAAATAGTGCACCACCCTACAAGGTTATCTCATATTCCAGACCTGTTCCTCAACAATACGAGTGAACAATGTAATGATACATGTGTAGTGCCAACACTGTTAATCCACCATAATGCACTATTTTTGAAGTAGATATAGCTACTGAACTCCCTAAAGGAGGAGACAGGTTCAGAAACATCATCCAAGGTAGATACACCCTCCTAAGGGATGGTCTAATCTACTTCCAAGCCCCAGTTTCCACAAAGGACATTGACAGCTCTAGTAAGTTATTCCCTGATCTCCTGTCTACACATCTACACAAATATATACACAGTAATACATGATAGGCTCAAACAAAGATCCTCAGGAAAATACAAGTCATACTGGTGGATGTCTGTCATTACTACATTATACCGTAAAAAAAGCACCAAAAGGACCATAGAAAACGACTTTTAATGAGTAAAAACAAATAAAAGACCAGTATAAAGTCCAAATATACAATATTTCATGTTCAAAGAATCCATGGTCCCCACACCAAATGAACAAGACAAAAAACAAATAGTAGTGTGTAGGTGCTCAATAGACCAAAACCGCAAAAGAAGCACCAAAAGGACCATGGAAAACTCCTTTTAATGAGTAAAAACAAATAAAAGACCAGTATAAAGTCCAAATTCACGATATTCATGTTCAAAGAATCCATGGTCCCCACACCAAATGATATATATATATATATATATATATATATATATATATATATATATATATATACACACACTCAGATGTATTTGGAACCAATTATGTATGGTAGCACACACACTGACCCAAGTGTAAATTCCAAACCTGCTAGCAGACACGTTTGGCTGAAAAGTGTCCCCCTACCTCCACCAATCCTACTGCAAACCATGTGTGCAATATCACCTTCAACCTATTGTATATACAAAGATAGATTTATCACTGCCCTCTCCAAGACTAGCAGTACAGTTTCCATGGGACCAGATGGCATTCTGGCCTGTGTTCTTCATGTGCTTCAACAGTGAACTACCCCACTAGGCACCATAGTCAACCACAGTCTGAATACTGCTGTTGTTCACACTGAATGGAATACAGTGACCATTTTCCAACCACACAAGGGATTATCGGCAAAATACAAGTGCATTATAGACCCATAACTTTATGCAACCTCTGCTGTAAGGCTATGGAAACAATTTGCATGCATCTCAGACACAAGGACATAGGTGACCTCCAAACCCTAGATATGTTCCAGTTAGGTGTTCTCAAGTGTATCTTGTGGCTGCAAAACATCATGGGAGTCAAGACTGTGACCAGAGACATACACAAAGTCAAAGCTGTGCACACATCCTATTGTAACTTGGCCAAGGTCTTCAAAACAATCCAGCATTCGGTCTCAGTGTGAAATTAACAAAAGTGAATATCAAATTCTATGTTATCAGCTGGTTTGCAAATGGGATCACAGACCAACAGTATTCAATCATAGTGGGAGACTTCACTTCAAGCAGCAGACCTGTCACATGTGTGGCAACAAAAGTGTCAGTGCTGAGGACCCTCATGTTTGACATATACGTCTCAGAAGTCCTGAACAAAACTGAGGGTGTGTGGCAAACCATCTTTGTGGCACTAACGTCTGCTGACAAAGCCATGGGTGTTACATCAACTGCACAAAAATGCATCAGCATACCCTGTGGTAATAATAAATGTTCCTGATTATTAAAAAATAACCAATATTACACTGTTTCCCACTTCTGTACTGATAGACCTTGGAACATATGCTGACTGCAACCTGGGTCTACTGTGGCAAGGTAGGCATTCTACATTTTACATCTGGTTAGCAACGGCATTACATCAATTGCAAAATATGTTATCAATCCACTACACTCATCCCTCATCAGCCATATTAATTAATACAATCCTTCCTTTGATATGTATTGTACCAGACCCCTGCACCAACTTGACAGACTTCAGACATGTCTGAGTAATAAAATATCAGAGGGTCTCCAACATGTGCCTTCTGTGGGTAGTATGGTATAGAGAACTTTAAGGCGGATTATGTATGCCTTACAGGGCTATCTGTGACAAAAATGGGATGAAAATGCTATACATCAGTAACTAATGTGACACTAGAGTTACCTGTACCAGGGACCTCAAGATACACTATGAGATACATAGGACATGCTAGACAGACCAATACATCTCTCAGAGGTTGTCACTCCTCTGTAGAAGGCTTCAAACATCCATGTCAAGCAGAGAACCTCCATTACCCTGTTGAAGGACAGGCTGGATAACTTGCTGTGAAAATGTTATCTGCCATGGATCACTACTGCTTCACTCCTGAACATGGGCGGCCCTTGCCAGACAAAATGTGGCCATGCATTATATTTGACTGTTAATATTATATTGTGATGTAATGGCTATGCTTCTAAACACCATAAGGTCAATACCCTAGTCACATCCTATGAACCTTGAAACATATGGAGATGTACATGCAAAAAGGAACATTTTATACTGTATTACTGTTCTGATGAGATTTGTCTTGCTGACACAATCCTGAGCTCTGAATCTGATGGGTTGACTTTGGATGTGCCCCCATAATTTTGTACTAAACAATCCTTAAAGAGAAAGTTATATATATTAATGAGAGACATTTAATTATCTGACTTCACAGCCCTTACAAAAGCATCCACTATAAAGAAGATAAATTATTATGCTAGCAACTGTCTAAATGGCTAAGTACAATCTAACTGACAGGTACAATTATCAGTTCAGCAGCACAAATGGAGGTAATAAAGTCATATTAATATAGATAGTCATGTATCCCTGAATCCAAAAGATAGGCGACAGGGATGTGGCACAGTTATCATCACTTGCACAGGGTGTTATATGGGGGTGCAGGAGGCTAAGGCTGACACAAAAGTTTGGTGAGTGTGTCTAAGTAAGGAAGGGAAACAGGCAAGATGGACCATGTAAATGTTGCGTGTGTGTCTGTACATGCTCTCAATGTGACATTGGTGTGCGTGTGTCTGTATGAACACAGCCAAGCTCAATGCTAGCCATACATGTCTGCATGTTGGACAGATGTGAGCCGTGCATGGTAAAGCTGACAGTGCCCCGCCTGAACATAAGGGCTGGCTCTGGCAGGAGTTGCACTGGCACCTCCATGCCCAAGGTCAGATGCTGTGCTACTACCTGAAGGTGACCAATGTCTGCTGAATGTGCTTCCTACATGGGAATGCATAGGAACATGACCCCATGGCCTGCTATGTCTAGGTGGGAGAGCATACTCCCTGCTGGAGCAGTGGATGTACTACCACTACGGGACCGTGAGTAGGCATGGCCACACTGGGTCTCAGCAGATGTAGTTGCTGACCTACACCCACGAGGCTGACCAGCAGATGTTCCTTTACAGACAATGTGAGTTCCATGACAGATACTCTGCTTTCCCTCACAGATACATCCCTTTCCAAGATGTCATTCAATCGATCCATGGAGTCAACAACACGGTGCAGGCAGACATGGATGTCAGACTGTGCTGCATCTATAACCCTGAGCATTCTTCTGGCATTCTTTCCTGAATGTGCCTGTTCCTCCATGACAGCCATACATTGAGTGACATGATGAGACACCTGCAACAGGTGGGGAGGGACAGTAGGCCTCCTATGAGTACCCCTGTCAACCTACCTGTGTGGCGCCTCACCAACATTTTGGCTATGGCCAGTGGTCAATAGTCACTGCAGCTGCAATAGCCACACTTCCCTGGTTTATGTCCTTGCCCTCATACTGTCCAATATTTATGGCCTCGGTGGACTAGGTATGTGTAGGCATACTGGCTGTGTCTGGTGATAATGAGAGGGGCACTGGATGTCAAGCTCTGTGTCAGAATCAGTCTCTGCAACCCCCAGCTATGCCTCAGTTTGGCCACCATCATCATCACAGTCTGATGAGACACTGACATCAGGTGGCATAGGAGACACAGAACCACTTCCATGTTCACTTGTGATAAAAGGAAGGAAAACAGGAATACATTAATACCTGCACTACAATGCTGCAGTATATGTTAAGCAATTTACACAGCTGCCACTATTACAGACATTCATACCTCTGAACCTCTTAGAGCAAGGAGTATGGACAAAGCCATGAATAATGGGTGGACAAAGGCCCATGAACAGGTACCACGGTGACATGCTGCCCTTACAAACCTAGAAAGGTGATAGAATAACAGGTATTGCTTCACCATGACATATCTGAAGGGTATGCAGTCTGAATGTGAGATCTCTGTCATTTTATGTCTTCAGTCATTAATGACTTGTCAATAGTTTGCAAGTCAATCACTATGATCTTAAATATGGGCCAGAGGTATGAGTCAAACATCTGTACAGTTGACAAGTATTCAGACAGTACAGCAATCCATACAGCAGGCCTGAGATGACACTTTAGCAGATATTTTGGAAACTGGAATATATCTACAGTACCGACATAAATGTATTCTGCTTACCAATTACAGGAGCCCTATATTAGTGAAATCCTGATGATCCTGAAAAAAGTAAATGGAGAGGTAATGGGAACAGCATCACATTTAGCAGTATAACAGGGGGTAATACTTTTAATAATCTATATCTACAGTAACTGCAATGTTAACATGAATGTGGCTGACAACCTCTACATGAGCTTAAAACTGCAGCCATCTTAAATACCCACACCAAAAATCAACTTGACACTCATATATAAACTATATGCATTATTACAGAATGAATGCAGCAGTATTCTACTAATGATCTAATAAAGCATACCAGGAAGCTCCTTCTGAGATGCAGTAGTGGCACCCATGTCCAGTACGTATTGGCTAATGGATTGCTGGGAGCTATCCTGTCTGGCAATGTTTGGCAGGAATTCCTTGGTGGCGGTGAGAGGGTATTTTGCTGCAGGCCCACTACCAGTGACCTGACAATCACATGCCACTTCAGCTGCATGCTTCCTTTCAGCATGAATCATGTCCATGGCTCTGTGTTACACCTGCTAGTAGCTGCGATTGTGTCACCCAATTGCATTAAGGTTTTGGACCAATTCATCCAACAGGGCTGCACATTCTGATGTATTGGCCCACCCTCTGGACATCAGGACTGCATGATGTTGGCATAAAGCTTCAATTATGATGTCATTCTCTGCCTCAGAAAACAGGGGCCTACAGTGAGTGGGCATATTGTTTACTGAAAGATAAAATAATAATAACACATATATGGATCACATAAGTACAAATAAACTGTGTACGCATAAAACAGTAAAGGATGGCTCTTAGTATTTACCTCTGGATTACAATTTAGAGATTCAACAGTTGTCAAAAAATAACAAGGGGTGTACAAAACAAGGAGAGTAGCAAAAGGAACATATCCTTGTTTGTGCCATAACAGACACTCACTTATGCTCCCACACCCAACACAACAGATCATTCTAGTTTGTGCCATAGCAGGAACTCATCTCTCCACCCCCCAAAAATAACAAAATAACAGGATAAGGGACAATTGTGCTAATCAAACAACAGTGTAATGTTAAAAGTGCTATCGAATGACCTACCCATGAGACATGTGGACATAGTTATCACACAGCATTATACCTTTGGCCTACTCTACATCCTCTGTACCTCTCAAATGGCTGGAAAACAAGGCCATGTGATGAGTACAGTTCTATCAAATGCATAGTGATTTACTTCACATTATTTCTAAGTAATTTCAGCACATGCATTATTTAGGTAACAAAATGGATACATACCTGATGGAGTATAATACTCCTCTGTCAAAATATACTGCTCCAAAAGAAATAGGTAACTGAGTTTGACTTATGAGATAACTCTCATCCACACTGGTTTGCCTAGCTACACATGTTCCTTTTTATAATGGCATACATTAGCAATTGATTGCATCTGACCTAGTCTGTGCTTTGGACATGCTAATTGCAGCACGCACTGCTGAACTGCATGCTAATCAACTAATCCCGTATTGCTACTCAACAAAATATAAGGCATCAATATAGACTCAATGCACTTTCTAATTTAATATAGTGGAGTGAAAAAATAGTGGAGTACATATAGCACAGACAGATCGTTAGTAGCAGCTAATTTTTCCATACACTTGTGTGTGCTACAGGCTGAAGCCGATGCTGCTGCTACTGCCAATAGCCATAGACAGAGAGGGTGAAGACTTTGCAGGCTGACAACACAGCAGAGGAACTGTGGGACCTCTGGCAGCCACAAGTCAGATACAGAGCCAAATGCAGGGAAGCCATCCCAGTGGAAATTAAGGTATGTGTTGAACTTAGTATCATAGCTACAGGTACCTTTAACAGACTACCAGGGGACATGCTTGGTGTTTCGCAGGCATCTGCATCAAGGATCTTCCAAACATTCCTGCATGCTATGCCACAAAATGGCACAGAGCACATATATTTTAACATAAGTTCTGAGTAGAGGGTCACAAGTATGTTACAATTGTAACATATATCACACTACTCACCAGTAATGTGTGCCATACATCACAGTCATGCACACATGAGAACAACAGAATACAACAAGAAACGCCTATGAACAAAAATTTTGTTCATAACTGTTTCTTGTGGTACTCTGCTGGAATTGTTTTTTGTGGTTACAACACATGAAAACAACACCTGGGGAACAGGGTAGGGTCTACATTAACTATAAGGTCTACCACCCGAACAACTGCCAAGTCATGTGTAATGGCATAGGAATCATCTGGAAGGTGTGTGCTGGCAACCCTTGTGGTCAGCACGACTTCCATATGTGCCACATCTCCCAACTGCACCAGATGTGTGCTATGGGGGATATCTCCAAGACTCACTTAGGTGTGGATGCATGCTATGCACTGGAGTCATGGCTGATGAAACCCAATGGAGAGGGACACACACACACACACACACACACACACACACACACACACACACACACACACACACACACACACACACACACACACACACACTGCAACACCTTAATGAGACACACAGTCCAACCTGTAATTCCACAGAACATGTTTTTCAGCTACTGCACTCACAGTGCCAGTGTCTACATACCTCTGGCCAAGGGCACCATTACAATCCATTGACATGTCTCTCAGAGCTCATGGTATGTGCTATGCTACCTAATTTAATATAGTGGAAACAGCTGCAGCAGGATCATCAAGGGGATGGGGAACACATCCTACCAACAATACCAAGGTCACCACAGCCACAGGCCGATGATGAGTCAGAGGGGTAACCAGCAGTTGTTATGGTTGCAGGTAGACATAACCATGCTCAGTAAGTCATTGCATTGGCTATGAGACAAGCCATAGAACACTGACTCACCACCTAGGAGACTAAAACCATCCTCTGACATCACTATGCATTAGTACTAGGGATGCATTAGAGATAACAGTTCTCAACCATAACGAAATCATACAACAGGCAGGATGCCAGACATGTAGAGTAACTAGACCAACACAGACTTGTTAGTGCCATAGCAGACACACATCTTTGCTCCCCCACCCACAAAAGAACAGTCAGTGCTTGTTTGTGACATCCAGCCTGTCTTTCTTTAGTTGGAAGCTGCATATCCTATTATTCTCAGTTAATATCCTTTGACATTGTAAATGCAGTGATATAGAAGAGAGTACACACTTACTGATCAGATAATTGATGAATGACCAAGAAACAGAGACATGTAAAATAGTGCTGTATATTTTTTATTTATTTATTTTATTTTATTTTAACATTTGTTGACCAGGAAAGTCTGACCAGAGCCTATTTTCAGCAGAGGCCTGGGGAGAAATGCTCCAGATGCATGTCTTTGGAATGGAATATTTGCAAGTAAACATCATAATGGGGTGTGTAATCAGTAAGTGCCACATTGCACAATAATTCTTTAAAGAAACGAAATGGGTAAGATAGGAAATTGGTGAAATGGGAAGCAAGCAGGGAAAAACAAAGTGGAAGGAAGGCAGGAATGTGGAGTAAGGATGTAAGTAAGAACCATAGTTATCCATTTCTTCAACAGTAACAACTGAGCATATTTACAGATTCTTAGGTGAATTTGGACTGTCACCTCCAGAGAAAGGGATGACAACAACATAATTGTGTTGTGAAGCCAACTGGATCAAATTAAGTGTGTCAAGTAGACGTGCGAAAAGAAGAGCTATGTATGGGACAAAACCTTTTGGGGGACAGGTGTCCTTTTTTTAAGGAGAGAGTGTCATGTTGGGAAAGGGACATAGACATGTCTGTGGTAGACAAGTTGGAAAGTGAGGAAGCATTTGTAGACATACAAGACATACAAGACAAGAGACGGGGGTGGTGAAGGACACAAGAGGTCCCATGGTTATCAAGCATGGTAACAGTGTGACTCAAGTCCTCACCCACTGGACTGTCAGCTCTGTTCCATCACTGTGCCACTGGCTGCAGTGGCTGACATCTGTGCCTACAGCCAGTCTGCAGTACCCGGATGGAAAACAGGCTCTCCATCTGACGTAGATGTGTGCCCATGGTCTGGTACACAATCCTACATACCACACCTGACAACTCTGCTCATGTGATGAATGCAACCCCCTTTGCCTCTGTTCCCCAGAGGGAACCACAGGCCTGGCTTCTGGGGATAACTGCCTGAGGGTCCAGGTAGGGCTAGGGCAGCAGGGGGGTGCCGCCAGGCTGCAGCACAGAAGTGCTGGGTTCTGGTGCTATAACCTGTGGAGCGAGTGTAGACGGATCACGAGGAGCTGGCCTTCCCCGCTGTGCTCTAATAATATCATAAAATTAAAACAAAACCAAAACTGAAATACAAAAATAAACCAAAATAAATGAAATAATAAAATAAAGAAACAATAATAAATAATTATAAAAAGTTTTAAATAATATAATTACTAACAGAATAATAAATAATGAAAATGAAAAAGTATTTAACAACAAAGCAATATAAAATTATACATAATAAACAAAACATAAGAAGTAATACCAACTAATATAATAATAATTAGTTATTGGGTGGTGCAGTGGTGCAGCGGTTAATGTTGTCGCCTCACAGCAAGAGGTTCTCTGGTTTGATTTTCGGTTGGGGTGCCTTCTGTGTGGAGTTTGCATGTTCTCCCTGTGTTCACGTGGGTTTCCTCTGGGTATTCCGGTTTCCACCCACATTCCAAAGACATGCATCTGGAGCATTTCTCCCTGAGCCTCCGCTGAAAACAGGCTCTGTGGAACCTAGTCAGACGTTCCCAGTCAACAAATGTTAAATAAAATAAATAAATAAAATAAAATAATAACTATGATGATATAAATATAATAATAATAATAATAATAACAATGAAAATAATAATGCAAAACAGGAAATCCATAAAAAAAGAAGAGAAGGGGTGGGGTGAGAGAAAAAAAAAGAACATTAGTAACTTCACAGTTAATGTATTAGCTTTCTACAAGTTGTTGTTATCCCGTTTAATGATTGGTAGTGGATTTTGCTACCACAGCACCACTACCTCTACAAGTAATTTATTCTATTCTGTTACATTTTGCTTTTAACAATAACAATTACTAAGAAGTTTCTTTATTACTTGGACTACTACCCTGTTCCTAACACATACACACTATAGTACAGATCATATTGCATCCAGCAATCATTCATTCATGAGTGCAGGTATTGCACATATGCATGTTCCATGTACAGTGATTACACTTGACAGCAGGCCATTTAAGCCACAGGTCTGGAGGTCTGCACCTCAAGTGTTATAATGATTATGTAACAGTATTTTATTTTTTATTGATGACAAGCTAAAGCAGTATTGTAATCAGCTGAGTTTTAATTTGGGTAGTGTGGTATTAGAACCCACAAGCAGTGACTACTGTAATACTGTACTTTTCCTTTGGAATGCAACATAATGCAAACACTCTTTCCTTTTGCACTTTATAGACTCATGCACACTGTTATCTGAGAATGTGCAACTGTTGGTTTGTGTTACAGACCATACCTCTCCACCTTTTAGAGTACGATATCTTGACATATCATAAAATAATGGGAGTACAATGACCCATAACTAGGAACATATTTCAGATATTGGTCTTACACACATGAATAGTTGCATAGGACTCGTGTTAACATACATTTTATTGGCTTCAGTATAAACTACTTGCCAGACAACCATAAATCTCATAATGAACAAATCAAAACAGTGATTCTTAAATCTGGGTATTCAGCAGAAATTTGTACAGTTGAAAGCTATGTTACAGAGTAATGCATGCATACTTGCTTTTACAGTTCAGATATGCATTCCTCAGTTTCATGCAACTATATGATATAAGAAATAATTCATCTATAACTGTTATGGCTGCAATAATCGTACTTTATATAATTATGCTTACATACCACATGCTTCTTGGATCCTGGCCAATTGCCTTGCATGGGACCTAACATTTGAGGCCCTCTCTTCTACAGCTGCGGAAAGAGGGGAAAAAGAAGAAAGCATTACGAATACCAGTTTTTGCCATATTCAGCTTGAATATTTACGAGTAATAAATTAGATTCATATATACATATCTCTGGGGTGTATTACCATAATCAGCTTCAATATTTATGAGTACTAAATTAAATTCATGAATACACATCTCTGGGGTGTTCCCTGCTTGACATTCCCTGATCCACTGCTCAAGGGTATCATGTTTCCTCCCGTGGACATTGTTGCCCTGTGCATGGGATACCAGTTACATTGGAAAGAGCCCTTGCCAAACTAGTCAGGGTTTCAAATTTATATTGCAAGGCATTATAGTTTTGCTGCATGAGGTGGAGCCTGTGATCCTTAACCAGGAACCCAATAAAGACCTTGGACTCTTGGACACCCCAATGCTAGGCTCCGAATCACACACCCTCTCCAACACCTGACATATCAGCACAAGTCAATTTCCAATGTATAATTCCCACCAATTCACCTTTAAACATCATGTTTTCCTGCCAGTTGTTCTTACTGAGAGTGCATACTGTCTGCATTTTGATACATTCAAAAAAACTGCGAGCCGCTTACCATCATGCAAACATGGCAAAACAAGTGCATTGGATTGAGTGATGCTAAGTGGCGCAGTATAAATAAAGTTTGCATATCCTGGACCATCTGCACTCTAGTCCAACACTCAACACATGTCACCACAAGATTATTTACATGAGGTCACCTATTTTAATATTCATTAAGTTGATGGTATGAGTGTAGTGCAGCCCCACTTACCAGGTTTGTGTAATGCCCAGCATTGTTCACCAATTGCAACTGAAAGCATCTGGTTTCTATTTTTGGATGTCTGGGTCATGTCTGATACATGGGTGGTCCCATTGCAGAAATGAGGTAAGCATTGCTGAACAATGTGGTGCATTGTGCAAACATGGAAAAACATAATAAAAAATAGGAGAAAAGCCAAAGTATACAGATAGAACTAGTTCTGGCAGTTTTTCCAGGGTTTTGGCTGATATTTTTGTGGTGTTCCTCATAAAATATATGTATTTTTAATAACCATTTAGGTTGGAAGTCACTAAATAATGACAGACATTTTTGTTTCAGACTTCATTATCTTCAGAAAATTCATTCTAATGCATGACCTTTTATTCTGTCATTTTATAAGGGCAATACATCTTTATGTCCCTATTTTTTGGCCTTTGTCCCACTTTATTTAACAGCTTTGTTCAGATTTCTTGCTCTAAGAGGTTGAGAGGTATGGGACCATACCATTGGTGCTCTCCTATATACAGATTTATTATCTGTGTTGTTGTACAAGGTCTCACAGCTAACAGTATAGGGACATGCACGAAATCTCACTTAGGTGTGCTGGGCATCATTAATATGCATTGCATGTGGCTGAGAGCACATCATAGCCATGTACATGGATATAGTGCTTGGGGTTTATTAAATCCTGTATATATATATATATATATATATATATATATATATATATATATATATATATAGGGGATCCATACAGATGCTCGACTGCATCTTTCACCGAATCCCAATTTGATGAGCATACTTGCGCGAAAGTGCTGTTCACCGAAGCAGCACTTTCACGTAAGTATGCTTGTTGTTCCAGTTGTACTAGGGTGAGATAACGAAAAATTCCCTTTTCCCCATTGTAGTGTGACCTTGGAGTGAGAATATTAAAGTAAGGGGGTGGGGTGGTAAGGGGCTTTGATCTTCCCTATACATATATATATATATATATATATATATATATATATATATATATATATATATATATATGTGTGTGTGTGTGTGTGTGTGTGTGTGTGTGTGTATGCGTATGTATTTATCTGTATGCAAGCTTGTATGTGTGTGTCTATATAGATATATATCTATATCAATATAGACACACACACACACACACACACACACACACACACACACACACACACACACACACACACACACGTATTTATGTGTATAGGCTTCATTCAATCTGTTGAATGTTCATTTTACCAAACAGTTTGAACACTTTTCACATCTTCTCACGTGTTCCATTTGTCAAGTGTGTGAGATTTCAGAAAAAGTGAGTTTATGTGGGCAAGGTAAGTGTGTGTTTGGGATCCTAATGCTAAAACTTTCAGATATACAGAAAGTTTTGGCATTAAGGTTTGGGAGTGTTTGTGTGAATGTTTGCAGGATATGGTTAGAGTAAAGGCTAAGTTATGGGATAGGGTTTGCTTGCATGTTGTTGTGGGTGTGTGTGGTGTGTATGTGTATGACCCTGTCTTGTTTAGTGGTAGTATTACAGATTCCAGGGCTTTTCTAAGGTAAAGTACAGGGTTAGAGTTATGGGCAGCGACAGGGTTTGTGTTGACAGGGATTGATAAGGTATGCTTTGGGGGTAATCTACGTCTAGTCCTTATTCACCAAGCAAATTCTGTTGATGGTGACGGTATTTCATAGGGTTACTATTGGAGTTTGGGGGTCTTGAGAGCACTGGAAGGCTGTAGTTTCTTCACAACTCACTAAAATTATCTACTCTAGATTGTCTATATGTGTTCTGTTTACCTGGGCTGTTGCGGCTAAAGGTGCTAACAGGTGTACTTTATTATTTGTTAAATTAGATGGTGAATAAGTAAAAAAATGAAAAAAATCATGAAATTTCTTATTTGTAGACACCTTGTATGATTTCCTTATAGTCAAAGGAGTTGTACACTTTTAGAAGGGATATATTCTTCTGGGGCACTCTATATAAAATTAGATGAAACTACTTTTTGTGGTAGTTGCTGCACAAAATGAAGACACAATCCATATTTTGGCTTTTGGAATTGATATTGTATTATTATAATTTGACAGCATACCTACTGTAAATATCATTAGACTCAATTCATAATAAACATACACAATTTCCTTATTTTAGGACAAAATATATAATGCATAAAGACAATTATTTTGTGTTTGCAAAACATCAGAAATAAAACCATTGCATATTTGTCTCCAAATGTGCTGTTCTGTAGCTTTTGAAATGTTTAAATAAAAGCAAAATATTACTGGGAATTGTGAGCTTTCAAATTGTAGATGTAGCTCTTCCATTAGCTTTGCATGTAAAAGTACAATATAAGCAAAGCGCATATGTGAATATGTATATATGGTCCAAACAATTTGACAAGGAAATGTAAAAAGCTCTTTCAAAGATTTAATTTTTTTGTTGATGCATATTAGTAGGCACACAAAGTGACTTACATTGCTGTAGAGTGCTGTAATAACGCATTAAAAAGTCAACCGGTTTATTTTTCTCCTGTGATTTTTCCCTTCCCTTCAGCAATCTGTTAAGGTTGCTATATGTTATGCTATGTTAGTTTTTAGTTAAATTACAAACTATTAGCCTTTATTACCATTTTGGTTCATACCGTATCCATATGTCAGTCTTGACTGTTTCTAGTTTCCTTTCCCATTTTTTAATAATCTGGTTCTCCTTATGTATGTGCGTTGCTTTGTAACTTCATTTTGTTCTCTGGGATCTCCAATCTGAGTTCTTCTTTCCCCTGTCCCACCTGGCAGTTAATTATATCATTTTCACTTCTACTTGCCATTGATTACCATCTTTCTTTGACCTTCAGCTCTTATCACATCCTCTTTCATCTAACTCTTCTACTGTAGAGCCAGTCTTTTATTAAAGCCTTCTCTTTTGAAATCCCTGTACTCTGTTTGTTTCATCTAATGCTGAGGTCTTGACATCATCACTGTTCAGTATTGCATCACTACTTTTTCTGTCATTGTTACAGCTCTTTATTTATACTTGTAGCTATTGTTGTCCATCCATAGGTACTCCAGCAATCTCACTCCTGCTAATACTGCACTGTTGGCAAAACAGGTGTCATGTCCATCTGAATTCCCCTCTCACCTCCCACACATACACTCTGTCAGAATCATCCCCTGCTGTCAGATTGGCTAAATCACTCCTGCTGTCAGATCGTCCGAATCATCCACTGCTGTAATTTCATGTAAGTCACACCATGTTTTCGGATGTGTGTGTTTCCCCCCTTGCTGTTAGAGTTGTCTGCATCATCTCCTAATCATTCAGAGGCTTTCTTGTGTCTGCAGTGTGACATTGGTTGTAGAAGGTCACTAGACTTTCCAGTGATGTTTGTGCATTTTGATAGCCTTACTATCATTGGCATCATAAAAAGTCTAGTTTAAGGCACATTCCATTGTATTATACCCTTCTGGCTGTCCTGTTTGTAAGCATGAGGATCTGTACCCTAACCCACGCCATTTCTGAACACCTTATTCTTCTCTTCCTGTCAGCAGTAGCAACTATCAACATCTGTCCTCCCCCTTAATATTTCCTGATCTGGCAATGCTGAGCTGAAAATTTTATGTATAAATGCCTGTGATATTTGTAGAAAAATTATCAGATACAGGTCCTTGTCCAACAATATGATCAATCTATTCTGTGTACACTACACAAACCTAGCTTGAATTACACATCAAAAGCAGTCAAGTTATTATTTCATGATATAAGCTGGTCAGGCAGGACAGGTTTTATAAAGGAGCTGGTTACATTGGCATTAAGTAAAAGACCACTTCAAATGTTTCTTCTTCAGCAAACAATGCCCTTAAGACAAAGACATCTTAGTTAATGTTCCACTCATTCCCTAAAAATCGCCCAAGCTGGCAGGAGTGATATCCAAGCATGGATTATTGAGAACACTAAATCCAGCTTTCTCACTGACTTTAACTATATTAAGCATGACTTCCAGTTTGATCACATACACTCATATAAATAAAGTGTGTGTGTGTGTGTGTGTGTGTGTGTGTGTGTGTGTGTGTGTGTGTGTGTGTGTGTGTGTGTGTGTATGTCTGTGTGTGTGTTTGAGAAAGAGACAGCAGTCACCTCATGGAACCCCTGTGGCACATGAGACCTGCTCTTGCTCTGATCAGGGCTGTCTGCGTGAATGAAATCCCTCTTCTTCTAAATAGTACCACCGTGTCTGCTGCTAATAGATCTCTAAATCATGAGCCAGTCCTTATTCATACTTTATTGGTCATTTGATTATTATTTAATGACCAGAGTTTCCGTGGTGTGCAGAAACAGATCTGCAAGCGCATTTTTCCCATTGTTATCTCTGACTCATACACAAAACTTTATCATAATTTTTCTAGTACATTAACTCTGTTCATTGCATACTATGACACTGAATGCTGCCTTTTATTTATTTTTGTATAAAAATATATTTTCATTCTTTTATATCTTATGCTCAAAAATTAAGACAGCCTCACAGTGTGAAAGTGCAGCCTAAACCATAAACTTGTAACACGGCAAACAAGGCTAACTAATTCGTCACACAACAGAACCAGAGTCATCCAAAAACTATACTTTTCTCCAAAAAATAAATGAAAAGTCCATCAGTGAATAATTAAGTTTTATTAACAGATGAATTAAAAGATGAATTAAAACGTCAAGTGCTTTTGTCCCTAGTAGTGTGGGACTTCATCAGAACAGTAAAGAATAATTTCCACACTTTAAACACATTCCAAAAGGCTTGTTAAACAATCAAGTAATCCTCACTAAATAATTAAGAATAAATGTTAACATGATTGTTTTTAATTTAAAATTAAGGATGCAGCTGCTATATTGCATTTGAAGATAGGAATATATTCCAGGGAGTTTTATATATAATTCTCCAAGAAACATAATTCCTGAAAATTTTACAAGAATATGTCAAAAAATTTTGGAGATCTGGCCCGTTATATACAGGGACCAAAACTAGCTACTCTCTGTAGTTATGGCACAGTCTCTTGAATGGAGCCATGTCAATCGACTGGCAGCAAGCAACTTGAATGCCAATCTAGAGGAAAAAAAATCTCACCAAAAGTACTTCCAATGAACCCCAGAGTACATTTTGGGGGGATACTCCTACACCTCATATTTAAGCATATATCCTCAGTAGTTGCACAATAGTGGAGAAAATGGAAAACTCCACCATCGTTGAAAGTGGTATTTGTGAAAACCCACCACTTCCAACTAATATGTGACGTGGCTATCCCACTTGTAGTCCAGTAATCAAGGAGCATCAATCCTCACCACTGGCACCTGTGGAGAGATGTTCACTGAGAGGATAACAGGTACATGCACAGTATTTCCAGATGCAGGTGTCTGCATCAAGTGCAATTTCCCTTAAGAGCACACTGAGACCACAGTCAGTCCAGGGCTGGTTTCTCCCTTTTCCTCCAGATCCCCAGTAAGACTCCCCACTGGCACAGTTATAGAGTTAAGATTTCAGCTGAGTGACCAAGGCAAGACCTTCAGCAACCTCTCTGTCCAACCAATGCTTCATGTCCCTGCCCAATTAGCTGACACACATTTTTTGAGGTTTGATTTACACACATGCACGCACACATACACACACATGGGAAAGGCTTGCACAGGTTTACTAGCTCTGCCTCCTTCTGCCCAGACTATGAGGTAGTTACCACTGCCACCAATCACTGCTTATCAGCTACTTTAGATCCCTTAACAAAGGATGCCCAATTTTACTGTATAATATTAATACTAATATAAATGGTTGTTTGATCAAGAGCAAGGTTAATATGCAAGTACTCTCAAAACTTAAATATCTCCACACAGATTAGCCACAATGAAAGGCTTAAATATATTCAATAATAAATAATAAAAAAAAATAATAATAAAAAGACAATACTAAATATATATTCACAGTGACATCAGAGTTCAAAACCACAGGACATATTTAAAATAACATTGCAGTACAGGCTTACACATATAAAGAAAAACAAAATCTAAACTAAGCTTCACTATATTCCTGACTGTATCCAAGAGAGGTATTATACCCTAATGACTTACTTAGAGTAAGGCAGATGTGGTGAATGGTTCTTCTTCTTGTTGTCAGGTCCAAGACAAAATGCAGAATGCTCTGTCTCACTGAGAGACTTCTCAAAGTAATATCTAAAATACTACTGCAGGGATAGCTGGCAGAATAACATAATTTCTAGTCATCAGTCTTCTAGTTCCCAGGCAAAACCCCCATTGCTGGCAGCTGGTAGCATTTAGCATCTACCTGTAAAAATACATAGATAAGGGCTTTTCCTCATATCTTTGGCAGGTGCTGGAATTCATAAAGCAATTGCATTCCTTCATACTTCCAAAGTAGGAATTAGTTCACACCAAAGACAATACAGAAAGCTTCCTAGCACAGACTTTGTGTCTCTAGCTGTATTGAAACCTAAGAGATAGCATCTATATGGTCTAGCCTATAAAGTGATTTCATTTCAAATATTTTTCTAAAGTTTGCTGGACTGAGGTTAACCCTCTGGTTTCCTCTGTTAACATATACATTTAAATAGTTACAACAGTGCATGCACATTTCTATTCTCTTCCAGTAGTGGGCACTGTGGATATATTTTAAGTGCAAGCACTTTACAAATACATTTTCAATACAAACTTCTGTACGAAGCAGTTAATACACATGACATACAGTTCTAATACATTTGTAACTCAAGCGTCATGTATAGATTAGTTTTATATTCACAAATGACATATAATTCTCTATGTAATTCCAGCTACCTTTTTTTGTCACACTTCTTCCCCCCTTCAAAGACTCAAGCTAGTTTTTCAAGTGACCCTTGAGAAATGTTGCTTGAGAGGGATGAACCTATCTGGGAATACATTACCCCATACCCTGTCTTGAGATCCCAGCTGTCTTGGCATTGCTGACCCCAGTACAGTGCTGCACTGTCGTATCATATGCCTGCAACCCTAGGCTCCACCATAGTAACTTGGGATTTTGCTGGCTGGCTTGCTGTAGCTATAGATCCCCCTCAGACTCTGCTTGTCTTCTACTGCAAATACTTGGCACCAGGTCATCCCTATCATGGTAAAGTTTCATGGTGTTAACATGGTAGAGTTTGTGCCCCTGGCTCTTGCCTAGCAGTGCTACCATGCAGTTAACATCACTGATCTTCTTTACCACTTTGAAGGGTCCCTCCTTGGCTGCCTGCAGCTTGTTGTCTCTGACAGGAATGAGAACCATAACCTGCAGCCCCATAGCATGATCTCTGACTTGATAATTCTTGTCATACCAGACCTTTTTCTGCTTTTGGACTCCTGCCAGGTTCTCTAGGCCTAAGCCCATGAGTTCCCTGAGCCTGGTCCAGAGGTTTAGGACATATGCCACAACAGACTCCTTGTGGGATTCACACTCACCCTCCCACTCATCCCAAACGAAATCTCGCGGTCCCCTCACCCTATGCCCATACAGCAACTCAAAAAGTGAGAAACCTGTGGATTCCTGGAGCACCTCACTGTAAGCAAACAATAAATGGGGCAAATATTTGTCCCACTTCCTCTTAACCTGGTTTGAAAATGTCCATAGCATAATCTTTAGAGTAGAGTTTAATCTCTCCACCAGACCATTAGTCTGGGGGTGGTAGGGGGTCATTTTTAGGTGCTTCACTCCACAGTGCTCCCACAGGCAAGCCAGCAGGTCTGACATGAAATTGGCACCTCTGTCAGCCAGTATTTCTTTTGGGAAACCTATCATGCTGAAAATCTCTAACAAAGCATTTGCCACCTTTTCTGCCTCAATGGAGGACAGGCCACCACTTCAGGGTATGTGGTAGCATAATCTACTACTACTAGGATATACATCTTGCCTGTGGTACTTGGGATACTCAGACATCTCACAATATCCATAGCTATCCTCTGAAATGGCTTCTCAATCACAGGGAAAGGCATAAATGGAGCTTTGAACTTGTCTCCTACCTTTCCTACCTTTTGGCACTGCTCACAGGTCCTGCAGTACCCTGTTACATCCCTGGAAATCCCAGGCTAATAAATGTTCTGCATAATATGTCTCTTTGTACACTTTATGCACATATGACCTGCAAAGGGAATGTCATGAGCTATGGCTAGAAGTGCCAGACAGTAGACTCTGGGTACTACCAACTGCTGTATTTTCTCACCCTCTAGCCCTCCCTCAGGGGTCCACTCTCTGTATAGTAACCCTTTGTTCCGGTATACAGATTCCCCTTTTTCTTGAGAATTAGTTGCCTCCCTAGCTACCTCCCTCAAGCCATGTAATATAGGGTCTGAGAGATGAGCCTTTCTAACTCTCTCTTTGTAACCCTCCCCAGCTCCCCTTCCACATGAAGTCTGGTATCCTCTGACTGCAGTGCCTCACTGTCGGCCTGGATACTACTACTCACCTCTGCCCTTGCAGTCACTCTGACCAAGGGAACATCGGTACCCACAAGCAGCTGTGGTTCACCTTTAATCTCACTGCTACAGGGTAGGTCCCTCTCTGAAGTAATCTCTTCACCAGTTCTGGCTTCAAGTGTGTGGTCTGTATGGTTCCCCACACTCCATGCTACCAGACCTACATGCCTGTCTCAAAGCCTGACTGCATGTAATTGCTTGCGCACAAGGTACTGCATTATCAAAATCATTCCCTGTCAAGACATCTGCAGGGATATCCTCAAACACACCTACTTGCTTGCTTCCTTTTCCACCCTCCCAGTCTAGGTGAACCCCAGCCAAAGATATTTGGAATGGGGTCCCTCCCAGAAGCTATGCTATTGATTGACTACAGACTGCAGCCCCCTCAAAAAAAAAAGACTAAAAATAAAAATAGAAAAATTTAATTCTGGGTCTTTGGGTATTGCGCGGGGAGGTTTGGATCTAGCAGTATTTATTTGGTACGTTGGTTTTTATGGAGAAGGGACAGGTAGTGTGTTTGAATGTATGTATGCTGCTTTTTTTACTGTTTGAATTTATGGTGTGTGCTTGCTGTTTTACTTATTTGTTGGGTGTGTTTGTGGTGTTTGCTTTTACTTGGTGGTGCTTGCTGTGTTTGTGCTTTTGCAGTAGTGTGTGATGGTAGGTGTGTGCTTGCATTTAAAGTGATGGTAGGTGTGTGCTTGCATTTACTTTGAAGTTATGGTGGGTGTGTGCTTGCTTTTACTTTGAAGTTATGGTGGGTGTGTGCTTGCTTTTACAGTGTGTGTGTGTGTGTGTGTGTGTGTATGGTGGTGTGGGGAATACCTCAGGCTTGAACTCTGTACCCTGTATGCAGGTGTTAAAGACTTGAGTTTCCTATCCACATTTGATGTTGCACTGGTAGCATTGTTGCCTCACAGCTGTCTCTGTGTTTGTGTGGGTTTGCTTTTGTGTCCTCCCATGTTACAAAGACATGTCTGGGGCCTTCTTTGTGGAGTCTGCATCTTATCTCTGTGTTTGTGATTTGAAATTTTCCCTATTTTTGGGACTGTAATACCCTGTTAGTGGCTTTGTCCAGGTTTTGTGCTATAGGGTGACAGCTATGGCAAGAACTGAATTCACTGAATATGTTTGAGGCTGTATTCCTCATTACTGGGTTTGTCATTCTAGCAGCTTCCAAGATTCCTTTTTGCCCTTTTGACCCACACCCTAATAAATTTGGCTTTTCCAGATGCAGGGGAGAGAAGTTTAGCGCTAATAGAAATGTTCTGAATTGGGCAGTTTTGTTCCATTGTTTAGTGGAAAATGTTTCATATGCAAGGGCCTATGATTTGAAAACAGCCCAGAATTAATTTTTATCTGCCACAGGTAAAATGTATTTTCTTTGAATGTGTTTTTTTGTTGTTTTCAATGAATGTGAGTTTCAAGGGCAGATACATTTGTTTATGTCTTTGTGTTTGTGCTGTAAAATGCAAAATCATAAGTAAATCAGTATGCACATTAGTGTTTATGGTAAATGGAGTGAAATAGCAAAGTAATGAAGGCTCCACTGAACTATATCTCCCAACTGTCAATGGTTTTTTTTTCTTTTTTTTTTTTGTTTGTTGGTTTTTGTGGTTTTGGTTTAGGAATTAAGTCATTAAGTCAAAAAACACTGACACACTAGTTTCAGACACATCATAACACAGAAAAAAATGCAGCTAAAGTAAGACCTGTTCTATCAACTGTCAGTTTATACAAGAGCAATTTTTAGTACTGTTTATATGTTCCCCAATATATTTGGCCTTGTTCAGATTTATTACATAAACCTCTCTGTCTGTCTGAATTTGGCTCAAATGTTTGCTTTTCCCTAATAATCCTTGTCAGCTACTCTAGCAGTACTAATTAAAGTGTGTCCTTCTTGACAGGTTCCCAGCTGTTATGTATTTTTTTTGGGGTTTTGTCCCCCTTCTATGTACTTTGCCCAGATTTCCTTGCCTGAGGGGTGAGAGGTATGACTTGTTGGAGACTGATCACTGGGGTTTTTACAGTAAACTAAACAGAATGCCATTCATGTGTGGTCCATAACCTGTACAGTAATAATTTAAGCAATGTATCTTGAGCTTGTTTCTTGTTTGTTTTTTTTTTTTTTTTGATCGTTTTTTCCCTATGAAACAAGTAGACAGTTGTCAGGCAGCAGGTCTGTTTTTGGATAGAAACATTTTACAAGTGACTGGTCCCTCCTAAAGCTCCGACTGGAGTAGACTGCCCAAGCATGTAGTGCCCCTCTTTAAGCATTGCAGGATTCAGAATAGTTAGGTCAGAGGCTGTGTCTCTCTTAGCAGTGGCCTGTTTCCCATATACTAAGATAGGTTATAACCTCTTGTGGTAGTTTGGTACACTTGTTGTCTCCAGACAACATACCACTAGCATTCTGTTATTCCCACTTGGTTGCTCCCCTGCCTTTTTCATCTATATATTACATAGCCCCACCAGTTTCATTTAAAACATTTAACCTTTGATCCTGGCCATGTACCTGAGCTAGTGGCTTCCCCTATTACTGGTGGACTCTGTTGCATCAGTTTAGGTTGCCCACCATGACTTCCTTTATACCCATGTGCAGTACTGGGTATCCCTTTCCTGTGCAGTGATGCCCTGCTTGCTAGGTATAGGTCTCTTTTTTCCCCAACTCATCTATGATGTTGCATTACGATGTTGCATTCTCTATCTGCCAACCAGATTATCATGTCCTCAGACAAAGTGCTAAGGGCTTGTTCCCTCACCAAAAGGTCTGCCAGCCTTTCAAAAGTGGTGACCTGACACCCACTCACCCACCTATGAAAATAAGTGATTAACTCAGCAATATAATCACACACACTTTCATCTGCATTGCATCTGTGCTCAGGAAACGTTTTTCTATAAGCTTCAGGTGTTAGCTTAAAGCATTCCAATAAACAATTTTAAACTGTATTATAATTTAAGCTGTCAGTATCAGACAATTTAGAAACAGCAGTTACAACTTTACCAAGGAGTAAGGGGGTCAGGAACCATACCCAGAGCCCTTGGTCAACATTATACTGTTTACATACCCTTTCAAAAATATGAATAAAACTATCAAAATTGTTACCCTCTGCAAATTGTGGAAGAAATTTACCGACCTTTATTGCTTCTGGGGTTCAGTTACTCCCTCCCCATTACCTCCATGACCCTGGTGAAGAGTCAGCATTTCCTTTTCTTTAGCTTCCAGACATCTCAGTTCTCTCTTTGCTTATTCTAATTCCATATGTTTTGCCTTTTCTTCAGCCTCCAAACACCACAGTCTCTCTGCTGATTCTAGTTCCAAATGTTTAACCTACAGTTCAAGTCTCTTTAAATCCAGATGGATTTTTAAGTCCTCTGAGGAAAAATGTAAGAGTTCTACATCCCCAAGGCCAGTCTGTTTGTCTTCCTGGTTGCTGGTCTGTGCTGCTGCTGTGGTTAAGTCTGAAATCATTTCTGCTTTAGTCAGGTTGGCATGCACCAGTCCTTTGGCTTGGCATGTCTTAGCCAACTGGCTCCTTGTCAGCTTGCCATAATCCTCTGCTGACATCCTTGCCTGCTGTCTCTGACTAACTAAGCTAACAAAAAACAAATAAAACTATTGTGATGTGAAACTCTGAATTTCTACTGTGTGTGTTTGAGAGTACAAACACCTTCTTTAGTGGCTACTGTTGACAGGCTACAGGAGTTCAATATCCACACCACTGAATCCTAATATGTGATGTGGTAATCCCACCACTGCCAGCCAATTAATATGTGACAACCCACCATTGACATCCAGTATGTGATGTGAATATCCCACCTGTGGGCCAGTAATCAAGGAGCCTCAGTCCTAGCCACTGGCACCTGTGGGGGGATGTTCACTGGGAGGATAACAGGTACCCACACAGTATTTTCAGATGCAGCTTTCTCCATCAAGTACAATTTTCCTTAAGAGCACAAAGTGAACACAGTCAATCCAAGGCTGGTTTCTCCCTCTTCTTCCAGATCCCCAATAAGACTCCCCACTGGCACAGCTATAGAGTTGAGATCTCAGCTAAGTGACCAAGCCAAGACCTCCAGCACTCTCTCTGTCCAGCCAGTGCTTTGTGTCCCTGCCCAAGTAGCTGATATGCACACACACACACACACACACACACACACACACACACACACACACACACACACACACACACACACACACACACACACACACACACACACACACACACACACACACACACACACACACACACACACACACACACACACATACAGGGAAAGGCTGGCACAGGTTTACTAGTTATGTACTCCTTATCAGCTACTTTAGGGCCCTTAACAAAGGATGTCCAAATTTACTGTGTAATATTAATACTAATACAAATGGTAGTTTGACCAAGAGCAAGACTGTTAGGAGTGGCCCATACAGTGTCACCAAATAAATATGCAAATACTCTCAAAACTTAAATATCTCTACACAGATCAGCCACAATGAACGGTTTAAATATATTTAATTAATAAATAATAAAAGAACAAGACAATACTAAATATATATTCACAGTGACATCAGAGTTCAAAACCATAGGAAATGTTTAAAATAACAGTGCAGTACAGGCTCACACAAATAAAGAAAAACAAAATGTAAACTAAGCTTCACTGTATCCCTGGCTGTATCTAAGAGAGTTACTATACCCTAATAACTTACTTAGAGCAAGGCAAATGTGGTGAATGGTTCTTCTTCTTATTCTCATGTCCAAGACAGAATGCAAAATGCCCTGCCTCACTGAGAGACTTCTCAAAGTAATATCTAAAATATTACTGGTGGGATAGCTGGCAGAATGACATAATTTCTGGTCATCTTACTTCTAGTTCCCAGGCAAAACCCCCCATTGCTGGCAGCTGGTAGCATTTAGCATCTACCTGTAAAAATACATACACAAGGGGTTTTGCTCAGATCTTTAGCAGTTGCTGGAAGTCATAAAAGAATTGCATTCCTTGATACTTCCAAAGTAGCAATTAGTTCACCCCAAAGACAATACAGAAATCATCCTATCACAGAATTTCGGTCTCTAGCTGCACTGAAACCTGAGCGATAGCCTCCTTATGACCTAGCCTATAAAGTGATTTCATTTCACATATTTTTCTAAAGTTTGCTGGACTGAGGTTAACCCTCTGGTTTCCTCTGTTAACCTATATATTTAAACAGTTACAATAGTGCATGTATATTTCCGTTCTCTTCCTGTAGGGCACACTTTAGATACATTTTAATCACAAGCACTTTACACTTTTCAACACAAACTTCTATACTGTTCAAGGCAGTTTGATATACACAACATGCATTTCTAATACATTTGTAACAGAAGCATCGTGTATAGCATAGTTTGATATTCAGAAATGACATAAAATGATTTACAGACCCGCGGTGGTGGTACTGCGGTAGCGTTGTCACCTCACAGTAAGACGCTGTCCAGTTCAATTCTCAGCTAGAGCGTCTTCTGCATGGAGACATGTGTGAATGGGCGTACCATCGTTGAAGGTTGTGCATCAGGCCTGGCAAGCCGTTACGTAAAAATCAACTGCCAATCGTTAGCAGACCGGAGTTCCGCTGTGGCGACACCTAACCAGGAAAAAGCCGAAAGACACAAACAAAAATATAATGATTTACAAAATCCCAGCTAGCTGTGCTGGTAGTACCTCTGTTTGTCACAGTATTAATGATATTTCTTTGCACAGCCAGAATGTGCAAAAGCTTCTATCCATGGACTGGCAAGTTGTGCCTTGAATAAGGTCAGTAATAAAAGGTCAATCTTTTGCTGATTGATATCTGAATACCCTAGAATGTGACCAGTGAACTGATTAAATGCTACAACTGGCGATTTAAATGATGATACTTGCAGGTGATGATGTAAAATTGCCATATGATGTATGACCACACTGAAAGAATAGTTTTATATGAGTCTAAAAATGTTAAATATTCTGACAGATGGCTTTCTTTGAAAATGGAGAGATATTGTTAACTAAACAACATCTGTAGTACTCCCCTGCAATAAATTACATATATGCCATGCTTTAGTATAATGAAAATGAGATAGCATTGTAAACAGACTATTTTATTTTCTATTTCTTTACTTTGTTTCTTTCTGCTTGTTTTTATTTAATGTAACACAATGTACTTGAGGAACCACCAAAATCACACTTTAGTTTAACTAAATTGTATCATATTTTAGTTATTAGAATAGTATATTGTGTTAGTAAAATAATGCAAAATGGGAGAATCACTTTTACTACATTTATTTTGAAGATTAAGAACATTGTCAAGAGATTTACATTTATATTATTTTTTGTTTAGTTTCAGTTTATTATGTTAATGAGGTACAATTTTTCTTTAAGCTTTTGTTCAAATAGACCATAGTTAATACAAGAAAATGTCTTCATCTTTCACTAACAGACTTTTTGAACATACCTATAAAATAAAAAAGTTCACAAAATAATGCCTTTGTGATGCATGCGTATAAAAATAAAACAGTTAACTTTCTTTTGTGAGTTAGAAAGAGAAGAAATTGTGACTTTTCTCAAACTGGTATTAAAAACATTTTGGATAAAAGAATCCTTGGATTTTGAAAACATGAAATGGTTGTTTTGAGGACTGAATGATATGCCTATTTATAGACTGTATTCAGGGTTTGTGTTTTTGCTTTTTTCAGTTTTGTGTCTTCTATTATTAACGTGTATGGAAACATTATTCCTTGTTTGAGATACATTTGCCGTTTAGCATCATTTATCTTACCATTATTCCTTTACTCTTTTTTGATTTTTGTTGCAATTCAGTAGAACAGTGCTGGCAGCAACATATCAGTGGCTGCTGCGGATGGGCAGGTATGCTTGTCCCTCATGACCCACCCAGTATATCACATTCTAGCAGTTAGCCAACAAAAAAAAAAAAGAAAATAAATCCTTCAGCATATTCAGTATGAAGGTACCTTGCTTGGTCTGTCCTGCTCTGCAGTGCTGCAAGGTTCAACCCCTAGAGTCTGTTCACAGAGCATAGCCTGGGAGTCCATGCACAGGTCTCTCCCAGTAGGGGATTTTCCCAATGTGGGTAACATCAGGTAACCTGCCAATGCATGGGAGCTGTAGAAGCTGGAATGATAAGTTACAGGTATATAGGTAAGCAGATGTCAGCAATGATGGAAAAAGTAAGCAACACATAACTAACTACTAACTAACTAACTAACTAACTAACTAACTAACTAACTAACTAACTAACTAACTAACTAGGTAAAATGACTTCCCTGTTCATCACTAGAATAACTCAATGATCCAGCTTCTTTTTTTGCCAGCAGCCTTTCTTCAGGTGCCAGGCTTAGACATGATATATTATTGATAGAGGCTCATACTGTATGATCATTGGTGCACATTTCTGGAAGTTTGCTTGTAAAGACTGAGACATCACTGTGTTAGATGTTTCTCTTTTCTGCAAGACACAGTGAACATGGAGGCAGTGTTTAGAGTAGCAAAGGTGTTTGTGTGCGTGTGTGTGGGGGGGCAGACACTATCCACATTGTGTGATATAGGGGGGTTGCCCTTATATGTACACTCTAATCATAAAACCATTTTTTCATCTTCTTTTCTGAAATGGCAAAGGTGCATCAGCTCAAATTTTTATGTTAAGTAAATGAGATTCCATTTGATGTTAAATTCCTAAAAGAAAAAAAAAACTGGTAAGGCCTTCTCATGATGTTTGGGATATCTTAAGCTTCCTGGAATGTATGATGGGCATTTTTTAATTTAAGTTATTAAGGCCTGTATTAAGAAACATAGAATGATACTGAGGCACAGAGTAGCAGATACCCATTATAACCATCTGAGAGGGAGAAAAAAGGTGAGCTTGCCATCAGCGTTCCTTTTGCTAACTCCAGACTTGTGTGGCATAATTACTGTGCATCACATGTATTTGGTGTGTGGCATAATTACTGTGCATCACATGTATTTGGTGTGTGGCATAATTACTGTGCATCACATGTATTTGGTGTGTGGCATAATTACTGTGCATCACATGTATTTGGTGTGTGGCATAATTACTGTGCATCACATGTATTTGGTGTGTGGCATAATTACTGTGCATCACATGTATTTGGTGTGTGGCATAATTACTGTGCATCACATGTATTTGGTGTGTGGCATAATTACTGTGCATCACATGTATTTGGTGTGTGGCATAATTACTGTGCATCACATGTGTTTGGTGTGTGGCATAATTACTGTGCATCACATGTATTTGGTGTGTGGCATAATTACTGTGCATCACATGTATTTGGTGTGTGGCATAATTACTGTGCATCACATGTATTTGGTGTGTGGCATAATTACTGTGCATCACATGTATTTGGTGTGTGGCATAATTACTGTGCATCACATGTATTTGGTGTGTGGCATAATTACTGTGCATCACATGTATTTGGTGTGTGGCATAATTACTGTGCATCACATGTATTTGGTGTGTGGCATAATTACTGTGCATCACATGTATTTGGTGTGTGGCATAATTACTGTGCATCACATGTATTTGGTGTGTGGCATAATTACTGTGCATCACATGTATTTGGTGTGTGGCATAATTACTGTGCATCACATGTATTTGGTGTGTGGCATAATTACTGTGCATCACATGTATTTGGTGTGTGGCATAGTTACTGTGCATCACATATATTTGGTGTGTGGCATAATTACTGTGCATCACATGTATTTGGTGTGTGGCATAATTACTGTGCATCACATGTATTTGGTGTGTGGCATAATTACTGTGCATCACATGTATTTGGTGTGTGGCATAATTGCTGTGCATCACATGTATTTGAGTGAGTATCTATCAGCATCTTTTCTAGGAAGAAATCATTTCTTTCTTCCTGCATAGTTACTGTATATATATGACAGAGAAAACTGATGTGCAATGAAATTAAATATCTTTCTTTTAAGAATGTTATTTGCCTTGCTTTGTCACTCAGTAACTGGTGATGACCAGTGTCTACAAAATTATGGAATGCAAATGGTAAGACTGCCATATCACATGATGTCAAGTTTAGTTTTTTGGCCTTAAAAGCAATTGCAGAGTGCTTAGTATGCGCCAGCCACCAGTTTTATATAATCATTTGCTGAAATGATTTCCTCTGTTCTGCATTACCCACCCATATGCTGTACACCACCTACCCATTTCCACACCAAGGATGTAGCAATTTACAACTCTGATACACAAGAAGTGCGAGGATTGGGAGATAGCAGAACAGGAAACAGTGAAGAGGAAATATGAGGTGAAATGAAAGCTTTGCAGTGCCAGAAGCATGGATAATAAAATGAGTCAGTAGCATGTGTATTCATATAAAAGCACAACAACAATGCTTGTGTAATGTGCCATGAATTACACTGGACAACAAATGGGTTAATGGTAGTACTAGAATTCAGGGCTGGATATGAATGAAGGGGAGTATACAAAGCATATAATAATGTGAGCATGTCTGTTTAAGATGGGATGTTACTAGGATTCAGGGCTGGATATGAATGACGGGAGTATACAAAGCATATAACAATGTGAGCATGTCTGTTTAAGATGGGATGTTACTAGGATTCAGGGCTGGATATGAATGATGGGGAGTATACAAAGCATATAACAATGTGAGCATGTCTGTTTAAGATGGGATGTTACTAGGATTCAGGGCTGGATATGAATGACGGGGAGTATACAAAGCATATAACAATGTGAGCATGTCTGTTTAAGATGGGATGTTACTAGGATTCAGGGCTGGATATGAATGAAGGGGAGTATACAAAGCATATAATAATGTGAGCATGTCTGTTTAAGATGGGATGTTACTAGGATTCAGGACTGGATATGAATGACAGGGAGTATACAAAGCATATAATAATGTGAGCATGTCTGTTTAAGATGGGATGTTACTAGGATTCAGGGCTGGATATGAATGACGGGGAGTATACAAAGCATATAATAATGTGAGCATGTCTGTTTAAGATAGGATGTTACTAGGATTCAGGACTGGATATGAATGACAGGGAGTATACAAAGCATATAATAATGTGAGCATGTCTGTTTAAGATGGGATGTGGACACTATGGAGTATGGAAATGAGGAAGAGAATGAACAATTGGCTTAGAAGCTGACCTTAATGGTGGGCTACAAGCTGGTGATGAGCGGAGGTGACATGCACTGGGTAAAGACAACAGTGATGAATGTGCTCAGACAGAAGGTAAAAAGACTGTCAAACAAGAAGACAGCCACAGTGAAGAGGGGTCATTAATCTTTCATCAGTAAATGGAAGATGCACTCCTTTTCCCACATTACTGATGAAGAGACAGGGGGAATGGCAGAAGCTCTGATGGCAACCACAACAGAAATTAAGGATCCAGAACAAAAAAAATGGGAATGTTCAAGATCTGACTTCACCCATTAAGGTTGATGAAAGGAGGGGATGCTAGGAGAAATCAAAGATATGTATATTATTATTATCATATGGTTGTCAATCACTGTGAAATACTGACTTGCATTGTAACTATATTGCAGTAGCACTGGTTAAAGATTTATGGTCAGAAATTATTAGTAGGAAGCAATATATAGCACTTCAGTCTTGATAAAAATAATACATACCTTTCACAAGTACTGTCAGAAGTACTTGCAAACAACTGCAACTGATTCTGTACACCTCAAAGAAAACATGATCATAAGGAAATAAAGTAAATTGTATTTGTTTTCACAAGTGCTGTCAACAGCACTTGCAAAAGATTCAACCTGATTTTGCCCAAAGTAAGCTGAGTTGCATGAAGGTACCCTGAATGCTTGAGGGTTCAGTCCAAAGGGTATTTTTGCACATCCGAAATGTGCTTTGACAAGTTGTGACATCATTAACAATCTAAGTTTAGAGTCCGATGCATGTGTGGATCACATAACGGACACCCAAGACATTGATGAATCTTCGTCATTTTCTAAGTGTTTAGGTGATGATAAAATTCAACTGAATGACTCTTTACTTAATTTAAGTACTTATGATTTTGTCATTGACGACAATTGTGTTACTATTAATGACAATACTGAGTTAAATCAGCAACATGGCCCCCTTATGGGGTTGTCTTCCCTCACTGACTCTATACTAACGTTATCAAATGAGTTAGATGTGAATAACCAAAGTATTCCTTCTAATGCTTCACTCAATTGTTCCTTGGATGACCTATTTGGTTGTGCAATGACAGAAGTTAATGTTAACACTTCCAATTATTTAAATTTGAATGCTAGTGTTGTTGATAATATTCATTTGGCGGACTTTGATTCTAATGAGCCAACGGATGGGCTTATTTTGGTAAATGATACACATGATTTTAAGCTATATAATTATTCAAAGCTAATTTTAGTACGGAACATGTTAATCTTTTTCTAGGGTTTTAATTTTGTCCCATGTAGGAAAGGTAATTTAGTTGAAACTCTTATTGATTTAAAACTATTCACAAGGGAAATGAACTTACAGATATTTTTTGATAAAACTAACCACTGTGACAACATTCAAAACACTAGGGATATTTCTAAACCTAGTGTACCCTGAATCCCATGATAGCATTGTTTGACAGACTGTGTGAATTTGAAATTAGGGAACACTTTAAACAGTCCACGAGGAACATTCATTTGAATCTGACTAAAAATGAGCAGGATGTATTGCAAGATATTTACAGTACTGACAATATTGGAATAATGAAGCCAGATAAGACAGCGGAGTTGTGATTATTGATAATAGCGACTACATTTGCATTATGATGTCATTGTTGATGGAGGACAACTATGTGGAAACTAGTATTAATGAAATCAATATCGCATATAGAAAATAGATTTATTATTGGAAGACATGTTATTTCAGGGTGAGCTGAATGAAGTTGAATTTGAGTATATGATTAACTCTCACCCTGTGGTTAGTGGCATTTTGGGATTCCCAAAATTCATAAAGGATTGGATAATGTTTTAGACCCATAGTTGGCAAATGAAGTAAAGCATGTTTTATTAGTCAATATTTGGAGCACCACATGAAATTAGGAATTACCAAGTTTCCCTACATCACAAAGGATTCATGGCATTTTTGGAAAGGATTAATGATTTTGGCATTAGTGACAATACATGCTTCTTAACCATTGATGTATGTAACTTGTTTTGGTTATACCCATGATACGGGTTTAAGTTGGCTAGAAGAACAATTACATGCAACTGGAGTGTATGAACAGGAACAAATTAATGTTATGGTTAAGTTGATTGAAATAGTCCTTCAAAATAATTTTTATTTTTGAGGGATTTATGCAAATTACATCATGGCCTTTTGGGAAGAGCATTATTTATTTTATAGTGAGTTTTACAAGTATGTCAAATTTTATTCACGCTTTTGGATGATATATTTATCATTTGGGAAGGTGATACTGTGGTTTGGAAGCATTTTTACATTATATAAATAATACTGTTTGGTTTTTGAATTTCATCCATGAGTTCAGCACACAGTCAATCACTTATTTGGATGTTAGACTAACTATTAATAGAGATAGTGGGTTAATTAAGTCTAATATATTTGAAACCAACATTTTCTAATTCTTACCTACAGTTTGACAGTTGGCATCCTAAACATCAGAAAAGGGCTATTATTAAGGGACAAATGGTCAGAGTGGCCCGAATGGTTAGTGATTTCAGTGAATTTGTGGAAGAACTAAATTTTATGATCTCTATTTTTGAACAGAGGATATCCTGAGAGTTTATGTAAGGATGTTTTAAGGAAATCAGAGGTAAAAGGGAGGCAGGTTTTTATCAACCTATAATAGGTGCAGGGGACCTGTTTATCAAAAAATCAACTAACAGGTCACATTTTGACCGTTAAGCGTTATTGTTTGTTTCAACATACAATGGGGACTCTGACATGATTAAGAAAATAGTTAATAAAGTTTGGGGTTTCCTACAGATGGACCATGAATTTAAGTCATACTTTTACAATAACCCTACGTTCATTTATCGTAAGGATTTTTCGTTTAAGGATATGTTTGAACGTTGTTCAATGTCTAGTAGGTTCTTCAGTAATAGGCCTTCTGGCACGTTTAAATGTGGTAGGTGTAAGGTCTGTTCTTGTATTTTAACAACCGGTAAGAGTTTCAACATCAATCATTGTTTTGTTTCAGTCACAGGTCACTTTGACTGTCATACTAATAATATGGTATATCTTGCCAAGTGTCAGGACTGTGAAGCATTTTACGTAGGAAAAACTAGTAGATGTTTTAAGGATAGGGTAAGGGAACATCTTTTGGATATGAAACATCTCAAAACTACTAATGCCCTAACTAGACATTTAATTGACAACATTGGTCACTCTTTTAAGTTTTGTGTTTTACAGCAGGTTAAGATTGACCTCAAGGTAGGATTACAGATGCTCACTTGGATGTTTGTGAATTAAGGTGGCAGCTGAGATTAAATGCACACAATTATCCTGGTATCAACGAGTTTAGTTCTATTAAGCTCTATCTTAAATTGAAGCATATTTAAACATTATTGTGGTTTTAGTATTTCGTATTTTTTATTTTTTTCTTACTTAAACATTTTTATTTATATACATACATCTCTACATACACATTTTTATATACATTTTTCACTAATATAATATTTTATGTTACAATATAGTTATCATTGTTATAGTTGTTGTATAGATTTTTAGCAACAATTATTTATATATTCTACTTATATATATTTATATTCATATATTTATATTTTTATTTAGTTTAGTAGGCAGTATTAAACAGAATGTTCAAAAGTTGTTTGCATTCTATGTATCTATTGTAGGCATTTTATAGTTTGCAGTGGCAATGTGTATACCTTTAAATTTGATTAATTTTGTTTAATTGTTTAATTGGATTGATGGGCGTTGTATATATATACATGGTTTTTAATTGTGACTTCAGTATTCTGAAGAAGTCCTATGTGGACGAAACCTAGGTAAACCTTCGTCTGTGTTTCGTTAATAAACTTGTGTTGGCCTGGATTCGTTTTCCTTTTTTTTCATTTTTTTTCATTTTTAGCTAAGTTGCTGCTGCATTAAGACCTGTGATCTTGTGGAAGCAATGCATCCAGTTATAAAATAGAAAATTGCATTGTTTCCACAAACACTGTCAGAAGCACAGGGAGCCAGCTAAGACTAGTTAAGACTGACTTCATATTATCCAACAAAGGATGAACGCAAGGAAACAAATTTCAGCATTTTTCTTCAATAAACATATTCGTAAGAAGTTTAAGCAAAACATTATCACAGGATCAAGGTATAAGCTGTATGGTCTTGAGTGACGAAAAAAATGTATTGCTTTGACAAGTATTACAGGAAGCACTAACAAACAACTGAAATGATTGTACATGACTTAAACAAAGAAGATGACCATGCAGAAGTAACACATAGTATTTAGTTCCTGGTAAATTTATTTTTTATATTTGTTGACCGGGCTAGTCTAGCTGGATATATGTCCATTTTCAGTAGAGGCCCGGGAAGAAAAGCTCCAAGAGTTATAAAATACTAAAAACAGAGACTGACAATACAAATACAAGGATTTTACATCAGGACTAGTTAATACATGTATTATATAAACATAATCAGAGCAAAAAGATAAGTATAATAAGCAAATGATTTTAAAAGATTTTTTTTTTTTTTTTTTTATCAAAAGAGATTAAACATATGACTGTGTACAATATTTTATAAAGGGGGAGCTACGAGGAATATAGACAAAGGTAAATGCAGGAAATATAGGGAAAGAAAGGTTAAAGAGGTAGAAGTAGAGTTAAGCTGGGTAGGTGCAGGAACACAGCCAGTGTTTATTAAGATGAATTTTCAGCTGTTTCTTAAAATGTGAGAGAGAAGACAAAGTTAAGATATCAGAGGGTAATTTGTTCCACATTTTTCCAACAGAATTGGAAAAGAGACAGTCACCTGCAGAGTTATTGGGTTTGATTGAATTAATCAGTAGTTTATTGGAAGAGCGTAGATGTTTCAGATTATTGTATGGTGAAATGAGGTTAGAGAGTATAGGTGTTTTAGTTGGTTGGTATAGTATCTTATGAGCTATTAAGAGCTGTTGAAGTATGAGTTGGTTCTGAAGTTCAAGCCAACCTAGTTTTCTTAGGTTTAGGCAGTGGTGAGTACTAAATGGGGATCCTGCTGCAAATCGAGCAATGTTATGGTAAGATATTGTTAGTTTCTTGAGGTTATTTTTGGAGAGATTAGTGTATATGGGGGAAGCATATAGAAGAGTAGAGATAAGGTGAGATCTGGCTAAGGTTGTCCTTGCTTCAGGTGTGAGGAAGGGTTTAATTCTGTAAAGGGATCCAATTTTTTTATTAACTATTTTTATGTGTTGTTGATGTGAGTCTCAAAGTTGAGATTATTGTCAGTAGTTATACCTAAAAGTTTAGTAGATGAAACTGGTGAGATGAGAGTACTATCAGTGGAAGTAAGAGTGAGGTTTAGTGGGGTAGATCTATGGGATGGTAAAAATAATAGCAGTTTTGTTTTCTTGGGGTTGAGTAGTAGGCAACAATCGGAGAATCATTGTTCAACTGTGGTAAAAGTTTTTGGGTTATTAACTGTAGTTCAGTTTGAGACTTAGCAGTGCAGATAATAGTAGAATCGTCTGCATATTGTATACAGGTGGTATATGGGATAGCTGATTGGAGGTCATTAATAAAGATGGAAAATAGAAGGGGGCCTAAGATAGAGCCTTGTGGTACACCTAAAGAGATGGGGAGGAGATTGGATAGTGCATTTTTCCAGAGAACTGCCTGTTGCCAGTTTTCTAAGTAAGACATGAACCAAGTTAAGGAAGGAAGGTCAAGTGAGACAGATTTTAGTATGTGCAGAAGAAGTTTATGGTAAACCATGTCGAAAGCTTTAGATAAGTCAATGAAGACTGATGATGATATATTATTATTATTACGGTTATAGTTGATTGAGTTGGTAAAGGAGAGTAGAGCTGAGGTAGTACTATGGGAAGGTCTGAATCTATGCTGACAGTTAGCAAGTAGGTTGTTGTGCAGAAGGTGATTAAGAAGTTGCTTATGGATACATTTTTCCATGATTTTAGCTATAGGTGATAGGAGTGCTATGGGACGAAAGTTAGAGAAGTCATTTGACTTACCTCCTTTGTGTAGAGGGATGATGTGTGATATCTTCCAGATAGAGGGAAAAAGTCCTTCCTTTATGGATCTATTTATCAGAATAGAGATGGGATAGGCAATGGCTTTGGCTCCTATTTGCAAGAATTCTGCAGGAAGTTTATCTGCAGAAGGAGTGGTAGGTTTTAGTTTTTGGAGCAGTGATAAGATAAAGGAGGTAGATACAGGTTGTAAGTGAAGTGAAGGAGGTAGATTTAAAGTGGGTGAAAGTAGCTTGGAGGTGTCGGGTGTTAGGTGACTAGCAAGAGTTTGAATAGTATTAGTGAAGAAGGAATTAAAGTCATTGGCTGCTTGTATGGGGTTCTCTGGGTTGCAGTCCTGAGGGTTAGGTGTTATGGATTGGCCTGGGGATAAAAGATTATTAATACTGGACCAAAATCTTTTTGGTTCCTTTTTGGAGGTTTGTTGTAATTGAAGGTAATAATTCTTTTTGTCTATTAGGATGTTTTTTTGTACTATTTCTAAGTTCTCGGAAGTTTTGGGGGCCAGTTGGATTCTTTGTGGTACGCCATTTGGTCCAAGATTTGTTTCTGAGGATGATTTTTTGCTTAGTATTGTTGGTCAGCCAGGGTGCTGCTTTAGCTTTGGTTCTAATAGTGCGACTAGGAGCATAATGGTCAAGGATAGATAAGAATGTTGAATTAAAGAATTCTACTGCTTCATTTAGAGGGAGATATTTTAGTGGGGACCAATTACATTGTAATAATTCAGCTAGAAAATCTTCAGAGTTAAAATGCTTTTTTGAACGTAGTGTTCTGTATATGGTCGGTAAATTTAGGTTGGTTTTATGCCTAATGACATAAGTAGGTGAGTGGTCACTTAGATTATCTGAGAGAGTACCTGATTGGTAGGTTTGTTGAGGAGTATTAGTAAGAATCCAGTCTAAGATGGTATCATTTTTGTTGGTTTTATTTATTCTAGTAGGACTGTTTATGAGTTGGGTAAAGCCATGGAGGTTTATATGGGAGGTAGGATTATTACTATTACAGCAATACCAATCGATGTTGAAATCACCTAGGAGTAGTGTTTCTTGAGGGAAGTAGTTATAGAGTGAACTTAGAATGCATTCAAGTGTGTTAATGTTATTTCCTGGGGAAGGTAAACACAAATGATATTTATGGCCTTAGTAGAGTTGATTTGAAGTTTTGAGCTGAGTATTTCTGCATGATTATCAAGGCAAAGAGTCTGATCTATAATACTAATTTGGATTTGTGCTTTATAGAGAATTGCAACCCCTCCACCCTTTTTTGTAGTGCGATCAAGTCTAATGATGTTGTATCTGGGTGGGGTAATTTTGTTGTCTTTAATGGAGGGCTTTAGCCATGTTTCAGTTAAGCATAAAATATCAAATTGATATGTTTCTAGAAGTGAACCTGAGTAGTTTTGTTACAAATACTTTGTATATTTAGATGGGCTATATAGAGAGTTGGTAGGTTTGGTGGATGATAGAGAACTAGGTTTGCCATGTTTTTTTGTGGTTGTTGGAATTGGTATGATGTGGGCCAGGGTTGGGATTAATATCTCCGTCCAGCAGTAAGTGGAGGAATATGAAGTCTCTTGGCAGGAGTGGTTTGTGAAAGTTATCTGTTAATTTCTTAGATTTTGGTTTGTTTAACTTAAAATATGCAAGTCTGTGGAATTTGGCTAGTAGGTAATTGGGTTGAGTAGTGACATTTGAGAAGGTAGGAGAGAAAGTACATATAGGTGTAGAGGTATGTTTGGATGAAAAAGGAATGGTAGAGTGAAGTGGGTATTCGTAAGAGGTTAAGAGGTAAGAAGTAACAAGACAGGAAAGAAGTGATAAACAGATAAGAAGTTTTAGTTGAGGAGGGATTGATGTTCTGTGCATTTTAAAAGTTAGGGAGATGCACAAGGAAGAGAAAGGAAGGTTGTAGTTCTAGAAGCTGAGAAGTTCATAGGTTCATAGGTTCATAGGTTTATACTAGGCTATCTGCCCTAAGGCATTTATAAGCCTAGCCCAAATTTTTGTGGCTTACACCACCCCTTATATGAAAAAATACTGTGCCCATTAGTTTGTTGTGCCTCTGTCCAGCAGTGACACAGAGATGATTCGGTAAACCGGTAAACGATCTCCCATCCACAGGTCTAGATTTCTCTTGAACAGAGTCAGCGAGGTGCTCTGCCTCACATGGACCGGGATTCTATTCCAAGTAGTTTGAGCTTAGGTAAATAGGGTAGGAGTTGGTTAGTTAATTAGTGAGTATGATGTTCAGTAGAAGGGGCGGAGTGAGTGTAAGAAAGGTACTTATCTGATTGGGTAGGTAAGATAGGGGGTGTGGTCAATAGTACTATAAAGGTAGGAGCACTGGGGGCGGGTGGAAATTGGGGGCAGGGTAGGGGAGCGGAGTGAGCCCGCAGGGCAAACGGAGCGGGTAAAAACAGGTAAGAAGCAGCTGGTAAGAAGCAGTTGTGGGAGAAAAAACAATCAGCAGTGCAGGCTTCAGAAGGTACGTTTTCTAAATCTTAAGTAGATAAAAGCAGTGAAGAAAGAGCCTAGAGATGGTAGAAAAAGTAAGAAGAGTACAAGGTATAGTTGGAGGAGCTAGAGAAAAATAGGTCTGGGCTAACAGAAAAGATAAAGTAAGTAGAAAAGACTCAGGAGGCTAAAGAGTACAGATAGGACTGGGAACTAGGGACCCCCCCTAGTGGCCAGGTCTATAATTGCAGGTGGCTCTATGAGGGAGGCAGCTGTGTGAAGCTAGGAGAGGGGTGAAAGCTGGGGTGGAAGTTGAGTGAACTCACCAGAGAAAGAAGGGGCGTTAGAAATTGCAGAGGGAGGGGGGGTAGAGGCTGCTGGCTGACCAGACTCTGAACGTGCTTAGGCCCTGTAGTAATGGTACAGCGGAGGAGAAGCTATCTGGCAGTAGTTAGACAGCAAACATACTTTTCTAGTTTCCTTGAATGGGGATGCTGGGAGTCTAATGCAGAAGGTAAACTCCACTGTAGTTTGGAGAGGGTCCTTTGGTTCCTGTAGTCAAGTGTTGGAGGCACAGAAAGAGCAGGGAAAGTTTTCTAGTTTCCTTGAATGGGGATGCTGGGAGTCTAATGCAGAAGGTAAACTCCACTGTAGTTTGGAGAGGGTCCTTTGGTTCCTGTAGTCGAGTGTTGGAGGCACAGTAAGAGCAGGGAAAGTTTTTCTAGTTTCCTTGAATGGGGATGCTGGGAGTCTAATGCAGAAGGTAAACTCCACTGTAGTTTGGAGAGGGTCCTTTGGTTCCTGTAGTCAAGTGTTGGAGGCACAGGAAGAGCAGGGAAAGTTTTCTAGTTTCCTTGAATGGGGATGCTGGGAGTCTAATGCAGAAGGTAAACTCCACTGTAGTTTGGAGAGGGTCCTTTGGTTCCTGTAGTCAAGTGTTGGAGGCACAGGAAGAGCAGGGAAAGTTTTCTAGTTTCCTTGAATGGGGATGCTGGGAGTCTAATGCAGAAGGTAAACTCCACTGTAGTTTGGAGAGGGTCCTTTGGTTCCTGTAGTCAAGTGTTGGAGGCACAGAGAGAGCAGGGATAGTTTTCTAGTTTCCTTGAATGGGGATGCTGGGAGTCTAATGCAGAAGGTAAACTCCACTGTAGTTTGGAGAGGGTCCTTTGGTTCCTGTAGTCAAGTGTTGGAGGCACAGGAAGAGCAGGGAAAGCACAGGGAAAGAGAGACGCTAGGAGAGGAGCAGACAGCAGCCAGGTCCTATTCTAGATTACTAAAGATCATCATAAATAGCATTTCGCTCCTGATAAAAGTTAATTACTTTTACTTTCAATCTTATTTACAAGAGGCAAGAAAAAGCAGGTTAAAAAAATAGCTTGCAGTAGTATATGCAGGTGGCAGTATTGATAAGATAACATTTGCTGTCAGTGAAACAGAATTCATTTTAACTACGTGCAAACACATTTTTTCTCTTCCCCTGCCTTACTAACACCCTTTTGTAGATCAGACTCAAAGTAAAATACCAACTGAATTACCATATTAGTGGAACCTGTAACAACTTTGAAGAACAGATGTCTTTGATGTTAAGGACAATCGTCCTTTCCACATTTGCATTAAGAGTGTCACTGGCTCATTAGGTAGCACACTCACTTTTCACACTGAAAGATTAAGAGACTGTGGCTTCTGTTTCCACACCAGGTACTTATTTTCATTTATTATTTTACAGTATTGACATTGCAGTGCAGGTCTTTCTCTTGCTTAATGGGGGACTAAAGAACAAAATCAGTGACAGTTTTTACATTGTTCTCTAATTCACTTAAAAAGTTAATAGAACAACAGGTTTTACATTAACGTGCATTTTCTGAATAAGTATGACACAACATTATTGACTGTAATTTTCAATGATTTATTGGGAAATCAAACATTTTACAAAGGACAGGGCAAATATGTGAGGCAGAATCAGGGACATTCTATAAAATCAGGGACAGTTGAGAGGCATGAACAGCAGACAATAACAAATGCTCCCCTGCAGAACAAGTGGCTTTAAAATCTGTTAGACATTTTCAGTTTGTAAAATTGCCAGAATGAAGTGTTTAATGGCTTGTAAAAGCTGTTGTACCTTCTGCCTCTGTTCTTTGCCATGTGACACACTGTCTTCTGTCAGTTCCTGACAAAAGACCCAATCTTAACAGCAATGATGCTTAACAAACATTTGTTAAGCACCCCCTAAGTGCTGTTAAGATCATGCCAAATGCTAGGAAGGTGTGTAACAACGTTTTCTTTTCCCAGTTTTGGAGCATAATCACAGAACTCCATGCACTACAATAAATTTGTCATTGAGGATGGCATAATGGTTAAGGTGTTTACCTTGGAGACACAATGCTGGGTTTGATTCTCACACAAGGTAATTGGCTAGGCTTAAAATGTCATAAGGGCAGTTAGCCTAGTACTAATCTATGAACCTATGAAAGTTCAGTCAGTGCACCATTCTCAGTCAAGCAGGCATAGAGGAGATGGTTTATAATACAATAACTCATACCCTATCTAAAATTGTGCTGTTCAGTCTGGGTACATTACTATCTTAGCTGCCTTCCAGGTATTTGCTACAGCTGACAGTTTTTGTCTAACTAGATTCAGCTGTAGAAGGGACTGCCCATTGTGTGTACCTACCTAGATTTGTACAACGATATCTGAGGAGTTTTTAAAAATATTTTTATCTATTGTTTTTTTTCTTGCACAGATTCTTCATGTCAGAAGATTGGGTCCCCCAAATTCTATGATTGGTAGCTGACAATGTGTTGTCTACTTACCTAGATTCCTACTCAGATACTGTCTATTATATGCACCTAAGTAGATTCCTACTCCGGTACTGCATATTGTGTGTACCCATCTAAATTTCTATTCAGGTACTGCCCATTGTATGTACCCATCTAGATTCCTATTGAGGTACTGCCCATTATGAATACCTACCTAGATCCTTAATCAGATACTCCCATTGTGTGTACCCACCTAGATTCCTACTCAGATACTGCCCATTATGTGTACCCACCAAGATTCTATTCAGGTACTGCCCATTGTGTGTACCTACCTAGATTCCTACACAGGTACTGCCTATTGTCTGTACCCACCTAGATTCCTACTCAGGTACTGCCCATTATGAGTACCTACCTAGATCCATGCTCAGATACTCCCATTGTGTGTACACACCTAGATTCCTGCTCAGATATTGCTCATTGTGTGTACCCACCCAGATTCCTACTCAGATACTGCCCATTGTCTGTACCTGCCTAGATTTCTGCTCAGTTTCTACCCTTTATTGCACTACAATATGAACCATGTAGTAGCTTTAAAAAGGACTACTACTGTGTTCTACAAGGTTCATTGAGTGTGTGTGTGTTTGTGTGTGTGTGTGTGTGTGTGTGTGTGTGTGTGTGTGTGTGTGTGTGTGTGTGTGTGTGTGTGTGTGTGTGTGTGTGTGTGTGTGTGTGTGTGTGTGTGTGTGTGTGTGTGTTGGGTGGAGGGGGTGCAATACTAACAGTTCCATTACCTCGGTGTATATTACTGGGATATACAAGCATACTATAGAATACAACATATAATATACACGTAGAGCAGATTCAGTAGAATAAAGAAAGGTTTACTTAGGTGGATAAGTGGCAAAACATGTGAGTTAAGGAAGAGGTGAATATTAATAAAGTTGTGATGTGACCAAAACTGGATGGGGAAAAGGAATGAGAGACTAAGGAGTGGTTAAAATATAGGGTATAAGAATTGAAGTTATAGGTTCATGCTAAGAGTTTAGGCTTAGAACCTAATGACATTTAAAAGCCTGAAAGATAATAGGCCATGTTTGCATTTTTTACTTACTATTTGAATTCAGTCGAATTGAATTCTCACATGTATTGTATGTCTAACAACATTATCCAGTTTAGGGTCACAGGGCAGGAGGAACATATTCTAGCACTCAGTGGGCTTCCCGGCTAGTTGTTTTGTAATGAAATTTAAACACTCAGTAGCAAGTCCACCTAAACATTATTCTAAAACTGCACTCCAAGCAGTTATAGTTACTCCTGTCCCCAGAGTCATTCCTGGGCCAGCACTTCCCCACAACTTCTCCAGCCAGCCTGACTGAGACAGGTATCTTGAGACAGTGTAAGGAGTGTCTTACTCTGTTTGATGATCATCTATTACTCAAACAGCACAACACAGTATGTGAGAGATGTACATATATAATATCCTTGGAGGCAGAAATTTCACACCCAGTAAATTCATACCAAAATCGTCAAGTGTTCACCACAAATCAAACCTCTCCAAGGCCATCACAATACACACAATCTGTCATATGCTGAGGCTCAAAAGATTAACTCATCTAAACCTCAAAGATTAACTTATCTAAACCTCAAAGATTAACTTATCTAAACCTCAAAGATTAACTTATCTAAACCTCAAGGATTAACTTATCTAAACCTCAAAGATTAACTTATCTAAACCTCAAAGATTAACTTATCTAAACCTCAAAGATTAACTTATCTAAACCTCAAGGATCTCCAAAACATAGCACAGGCACAAAGCACACTCAGCATATTAAGTCTACTTCCTCACATAGCACAAGGAGTCCCAAAGTCACAGATGCTGAGCCCATAAGGTAGGCATTGACCCGATCAAACATTCTTATTATAGGTGACTCCATTCTAAGACACACAGATGTGTCTCTTACCACTCTAAGTATGGAAAGGGTGATGGTTAATTGCTTGTCTGGTGCCAGGATCCATTAGATTACATATGCACTCAAGTCCTTGAACAATAAGTGCCAGTATGACTCTGACATAGCTCATGCTGATGTCAAAGACTTGAGGTGTACCACCCTGGATTATATGAAGAGAGACATGAGGGAGCTCTCAAACTATGTGCCAAGACAGGTACGAGCCTAGCATTGAGCAGCATTCTGCCTTCTCCAAGGATGATGACTCTATATGAGTAACAAATAATTTACTTCAATAATTGGTTTAGTTTTTGGTCATTCAAAAGGGGTCCAATATTTGTCAGCCTTGGAAGATATGATTAACAGAACATGCTGCTTTGCCAGTGATGGCCTGTATCTGCCCCCTCTAGGGTTTTGATTATTGGCAAAGACATTGTCCATCCCCATAGTGCCTTTTTTAGGCAGTACCAACTTGCTAAACCTACCAACATAACAAGACAAGCAAAGGAACATATGAAGGTGTTACTGATCAATGTTAGTAGCCTGAAAGAGAAACTCCACTCCCTACAAAACCTTCTCACCCCAGAAGACATTGACATCTGGGTAGTGATTAAGACATGTTTTAAAATAGCAGAGAGCACTCTGGCTGTGCTGTGCAGGGACATAATGCTTTCCACATGTTTAGACCAGCTACTGTGCAAGAAGAGAAAAAAGGTGAAGGTGTATCAGTCTACATTCAGAGGAGATTCGCATGAAGGCTGCTAAAGCAGCATGGTGCACTAGAGCGTCTTCATGTCCAACTCACCATCAGAAAGGCCCATACTATGTATTAGGCAGCTATAGATCTCCATCTGTGACAAAAGAAAGCCACAGTAGCTCTCTACAGGAACTAGAATCACTCCATATTAAACCCAATACCATTTTCCTAGATCTAAACTATCCAACTATAGACTGCAAAACCTACACCACCACTAGTGCACAAGCACACAGATCCTGGTCACATGTTCCGGAACATTTAGTCAGAGCACCCTCTAGGGGGAATAACATCTTGGATCTTGTCCTTACTAATATGGCAGCATCTTGCACCATCCCTTATGTATCTTCATCACTTGGTAGGTCTGACCATAAAACATTCTCCTTCAAAATAAAATGGAAACTAGAGATCCCTTCTACCCAAGTTACCTTTAGAAATTTCTTTAAGACAAACTACCTATTCTTAAGTGAAACATTGGCAAGCTTCAAATCCTCACCTAATCCACTTAACTCCACTGAATACAGAGAAATGTACAGCACCACACTATACCAGCATGTAAACAACTGTGGAGATGCAGCTGTATCCCATGGGAACATGTGCAGGGCAAACCCCAGTACAAACTCACATGGTGGAACCAAAACATCAACAAGCTTTATAATAAAAGGAAAATAATTTTGACCAAAAGTAAGAAGAGTAATTCCCAGAGTGTTAGAGCCCTTGTCACTGAAATAAACAATCACGTATGGAGCATAATAAAATCCACCAAAGCCAAGCTTCAGACTAAAATAGCCACACAGGCCAAAAACAATCACAAGACCATTTTTAATTATGTTCGTATAATCTGAAAAGCAGAATGCAGCAATGCACTGAGCTGATTGTGAATGATGTTACATACACTGACACTGAAGATATACCTAACCTACTGGCCAATAAATTTAGCTCTTTCTTTACCCTTCACTCCCCTGAATCTTTCCCACAAGATATACCTGAAGCTGGCTCATCTCCAGCTATCACACAACACCAAGAGCTAAAAATACTGCATTGATGGGTCCTGACAATATTCCTGGATGTATCTTAAATAGTGTGAAGCATGATTTAGCCACGCCCTTTACAACACTGCTCTGTCTTAGCCTCCATACAGGTTTTGTACTGAGTTGATGGAGAATAGCTACAGTCATTCCCTTGCATACCTTCCCCAGACCCAGGGAATTACAGACTCATAAGTCTGACCAGCCGCATATGCAAAGCCATGGAAAGACTTACAATGAAATTAACCAGTCATCACACAGGGAACTTCCAAACACTAAACCCATCTCAGTTTGGATTTTTCAAGTGCAGGTCATGTTTATTCAACCTGGTGGATTTTTTTGAAAAGGTCACTAATGCAATAGATGAAGGCAAAATGTTACACACTGCATATCTCAACCTGGCCAAAGCTTCTGACACAATTCCCGCTCAGGCATAGTACAAATGCTAAATAAGCTGGGAAGAAACCCCTGTGGTAACAGGTGTAAATGTAGGACTGCCATACACATGGTCCTGGGTTCAAATACAGCATATTCCACACACAGTTGGCCTTAGACATAGGCGAGCTAGGCAACCGCCTAGGGCACCATACAGGCCAGTCTAGTAAAGGGCGCAGTTTGTGTTCATTTATTTTAATTAATTTACTTTTTTATTATGCAAATGCAAAGTACATTAATTAAAATAAATAAATAAGCCATAGGGCTCCAGAAGAAGGGGAGGGGCGAGTGCCCTCCCACTTTCATACCTGCAGCGTGGCCAGGAGGCTTCAACAACTAGAAAAAAAAACCCTTTGTTCCACTACCTTTAAGAGAAGTACATGCACGTCATACGGACATACACTGACACTGATGTAAAGACTGCTGGCGCAATGAGTGGTCATGTGAGGGACCTGAATGAAAAGCAGCAGGAGTTCCTGAAACAGGTGAGAGACAGTATTCAATAACTGGGGAAATGGGGATGTGTACCCACACTGTACATGGATTTTGTTCATTCATAATTATTGAAATGAAATTGGTGTATATGCGTTGGAGAGAATCAGAACTTCCTGCACTTCTTCATTTATATTGCTGTTTTCATCTGACACACTTATCCCACCAATGCCTATCAAGTATAGGTATTTGGCACTGTGGCCATTGTTTATCATAGTGCTCAACTGTTTTGAAGAATAAGGGGCAACATCAAAAGTAATGGGGGCCCCAAAATCGGGGACAATTTTAAATATTCCTTTAATTAATCAAAAAAGTGAATATAATTGATTTTACACCAGCATGCTTTTACTGAACAATATGAAGTATAAAGCTAATATCCGTCACAATTAACTGACAGTAAGCTTCACTGATATACAAGAGAAACAAAAAAATTGAGAAGGGAAGAGCAAAACATAAACAAAATCATGGGCATTGTGAAATCTCAGTTAAACTTTAAAGGTATGCCTTTGCATATTTAAAGCAAAGGGAATAGTTATCTTTGCTGACTTTCTTATCTGTACCCTTTTAATTTTATTCCAGAATTTGAAGCTGGACTGTTTGGTACCATTACCCTTTGTACTTGTGTGAAATGTTGCCTTCTTAAAATTAATTTGTGCACAATGGTTTATGTGTTGCATGTCAAGTTCTATACCTAAATCAAGAAGTACTAGGCAAATACACAACCCCCCCCAAAAAAAAAGCCTATAGAGAAAATCCTTTGCAGAATGCAAGAATGGTTGCATGCCTGCATTTAGGAATACTTGAATTTGTCTAGAGAACAGTAATGGTTTTCTGTTTTGCACTGGATTCATCTGATTTAAGGCTTGTAGCTTTAGAAGCTTAAGTTGATGATTTTATTCATTTTAAGTATGCAATTTTGTTTGTCAGTGGAAAGTACAGGAGACTTTTTTTATTATTGCAAGGGGAGGGGGCTGGGTTCTAGTATGACAGGCATCTGAGTTGTTGGTGTAAATAAAGAGATGAGTTCTTATATTCTTGTAAGCCACCACTTTTGCTGAAGGAACGTGTGGTGGCTTTTCATTGGGTTAGTTCCAGTACTACAAGAATATAACTTCAACAATTTTGGGTTTGCTTTCATCTCCTTATTGGCATCGGCTACATCTTGCTGTTTTACAACAGGTTGCAGAATTTATCTGAGTTGTTGGTGTTTGGAGCATTCATCAGGTTATGGACTTCTTTGTCAAGAAGTTTGTAAAGTGTAACTAAATAAAATAAAGAAATGTCTTTTTTGAGTAAAAATTGTAAGAAACTATTTCTTTTGAAGCTGGCTGTCTAGTTAGCTTGAATGAAGGAAGAAGCCATTCAAAAACATAAATAATAAACAGGCTAAAGCTTATTGTGCTGTTTTATTAACTGAGCAGGAATATGGATTGTCAACAAAGTATCATAAGAAGAATGGAAATATATTGCTTATTAACTAAGGAAAATTACAGATGGTCAACAAATAATTATGTTGGTGGGACAAAGCAAAGAAGCTACTTACTATATGTTCAGGAAATATATTTTGTCAATTTTGTTAGCTTAAGTATTTCTGGGTAGTCACTCTCTAGATGAGACTTTGTGAGAAAATTGTTATAAAGTATTACCTTTGTATGTAATTATATTTGACTGTATTACATTTCCTACGTTTCTTACACACCACTTGCATATATATATATTCATACTTCTCAACTTTCCAGATTTTTGCAGAATGTCCAGATTTTTGCCTTATATTTTTGGCCTATTCATCATAAAATTTGTTTTTTCTCTGACAAATCACTGAGGATTTGAATAACGAAATGTCATCATACATTTAATTTTCAGCCTTAATTTCCTTCAGAAAATGCATGCTAAGACAGATGCTGTTATTTTAGCAACTTTCTAAGTCTATAAGAGCAATATTTATAATCTGTCTCTGTTTGGCGGCTTTTGACCCCCGTCCCCTGTTATTTTAGGCTTCGTTCAGATTTCTTGTGCTAAGAGGTTGAGAGGTATGGAGGCATGGTATGTAATGTCCTAGTTGCCGATTTATTTGTTGCATTTTAAGAGGGGATAGGGGTTCTGCATTCCTTAGTGTGCCGTCCTTTGTTTAATATGCCTAGTAACTATGAACTTGTCCATTTCTCAGTCATTCTCTATTGCAATATTATCAGTGTACCATTTTTTCTTTAATGCAACAGAGGCAATTAATTCTACAAGGGCAGCAAGCACTGAATTTGTAGATGGAACAGTGAAATGTAAAGTTCTTTGCCAGTAACAGCATCTTCATTAGTTACAAATCTCTTTAATGTAGAATTATTCAGATGATGTTTAGTTCTGCAGAGATTTTGCTTATTGACTGATACTGTTTGAGGGAACGTTTATGGTTAAAATGTTCAGAAATGGGCAAGTTTGTCATTATTGGGTCATACATTTTGTTTCATTACTTGCTGGAAAATGTTCAAAACTACACATTTAACACACTGTAACAAGTGTAAATGTTTTCAGTGTGCAACTAACTGTTTTTTGTTTATCAAATGGCACACTGTGTTGTAGAATCTGAAAGCAGTGTTAGTAGTTTAATTGCCCTTGGTGCAGAAGGCTGTGGATTCCACTCCCACACCATGTAGATGGAGTGCTGATATGCAGTGCCTATATGATTGTTGATTATTTGGTGCATTATACGGGGGATAGGGGTTATACACTCCTGAGTATGACCTTTTGTATGAGATACCTAGTGACTGTGAACTTGTTAGTCATTTCCTACTGCAATATTACCAACTTTTTAATGTAATATAGGCAATTCATTTTTCAAGGGCAGCAGGCACTGAATGTGTAGATAACATTGATATGTAAAGTTGTTTTTTAGTAGCAACCTCTTCATTAGTTACAGATTTATTTAATGTGGAATTCAAGTTTACTTCTGCAGAGATTGTGTGTGTGGAATAATATTGGTGGATTGTAATGACAGAAGTCTTGAGTGGCCTTTTGTTGTTGAAATTTTCTGAAATGGGTAGTGTTTGGTTCATAAATTTTGTTTCACTGCTTATTAAAAGAATGTTTAAAGCTACAAATTTAAAACATATTCTAACAAGTGATGTTGTGTTATACAAGGAATATAATACAAGGAATATAATTCAATATAATCAGGAAAGTGAATTAAAGAATAAATGCATGTATGCATGGCCCTAAAAATGTGTGCAAGGAGTCTGTTTTGAAAACAGCCCAAAGGTAAACTTAATTCTCCACCAACCAGATGCATTTCTATGAATGTGGGTTTTCATGCTGTTTCAATGAACGTGAGTTTTGCCATTTCAATGAATGTGAGTTTCAAGGGCAGACAAGGTTACTCCTCATGCTCTCTGATTTTATTGTGAGACTGTATTGTTTGTTTAGCAAATGGCTATTTGTGTTTGTGCTTTTTTATTTCAATATCTGTAATCATTGTAGAAGCAAATAATAGAACATATGCATGGTAACTGGTGAGATAACCAAATAATGCAACACTGGAATGGTTAAGGAGGGGGCTGCTCCTGGGGGTTGCTGCAGGAGGGGCTGCTCCTGGGTGGTGGTCTATTACCCTTCCTAGAACCCTATTTGACCATGATCTGGCTCTAGTATTTCAAGTAGAAAATACATATGCAAAGGTAGCTGCAGTTTAACTACATTACAAGGTATCTTTTTCTTCCTATGCATTTAAATAATTTAAGGAAATGACTGGAGTGGCTTTCTTGGAGAATAACCCAATGGGTGTGGCTCAAACAGGGGTGTTTCATGAGTGCGGTGTGGGTGGCGCTTAAGGGGTGCTGGAGCACTACTTTGCCTAGGGCGCCATTTCAGCTAAGGCCGGCCCTGATTCCACATAGTATTACTTTAGGGTTGGAGGATATCATAGTGGATAAGGTGTTTACCTTATAAACACAAGATGCAGAGTTTGATTCTCATACAGGGTAATTGGCTAGGCTTAAAATGGCCCACAAAAGCAATCAGTCTTACTAATCTACGAACCTATGAGATAACTGACTCACAGAAAGGATGCAAATAATCAAAATAGGGGGAGTAGACAGCCCTGTGGTTCATTGCTGAGACCTAACCTGTTTGGCGTCTACGGTTCTGAAGTAAAAACTAATACCAAAACACTCTAGCTGACTATGTTTTCAGATGACTGTAAGCTAAGATCAGTCATTGAATCCCTAAATGACTTAGCCATCTTGCAGGAAAATTTGTCTCAAATAAACAAGCTAAGATCAGTCATTGAATCCCTAAATGACTTAGCCATCTTCCAGGAAAATTTGTCTCAAATAAACATCTTGTGTCAAAATAAGTGTCTGAAACTAAATGCCAAAAAATGCATTATTGTATCCTTTGGGAAGTCACCTATCCCAGGGAACTACCACATTAACAATACACCCCTAAGTGTTGACCTAGATGTTTGGGATTTGGGAACTTATGTGAATAGTGACTTATGTTTTGACAAGCATGTGTCTATTGTTGCAAGAAAGTCCTTTTATATAAACAAAGGGGATTGTGTCTAGATCTAGGGATGTCATTGTCCCACTTTACTCAGCCCTCATTAGGCAAATCATTTAATATAATGCCCCCTTTGGCATGTATTTGTCCAGACACATGCAACAACTGGAATGGCTACATATATACCTTATTAAAAGTATACAAGGCCTAAACAACATGTCCTACATGGACCAACTCAAACCCTGTCAGTACCTGACAAACTGCTAAGAAGTGACCTGTGTCTGGCATATAAGACATCCTCTGACCCATTACTAATGGATTTACTGCATATCAGCAAGTGAAATGGCATCAGAAAAACTCAGTCTAGGGATCTGAACCTGTTCTGCAACATCAAAGGATGGTTTTGAGGGACAGGTATATTTCACAGAGGATACCACTGCTATGGAACAGACTACCCATCCACATAAAACAAAATTCACCCAAGTCCATTTTCAACTGCAACCTAGATCTGTGGATGATAAACAGAATATTTACCCCAGGGCTGACCCCTGTACTACTAATGGACACATGCAGCTCCTAAATGCTTTATCCCATGGGTAGGTCAGCTCAAATTATCTATGGTATGATTCCACTTATTCTTATTAGGGGTAAAACATAATTACTGACCATGAGATGGATAAGGCTGATCTATAACCAAATGGGATAGGTTATTTTGGGCACAAAAAGGCAAATTGGCTTGGCTTAAAATGGCTTGCAAGGGCAGCTATGAACCCATGAATTTATCTATATATCTATCTGGGTCTACTTTGTTTCGCTGAATCTCATTTCACTGAATTTCATTTCACCTCGACCACATCTCTGAAAACACAAATAACTGAAAACTCATTTCACTGAATCTCATTTCACTGAACTGCAGTTAGCATATATAGCACTGTGTAGAGTACTGTAAGGCAAGTAAAGGGTTTGAGGGGGGCATAGCCCCCCACTTATATTGAGTACATATTGTCTTCCAGAGAGAGTTAGTCTTTAGTGTTGTAACTATACATGTCTATTGTTTAAAATGTATTGTTTTGAAGTGTTTGGTAAAATACAATATAAAACAAAAAGATGGGGAGCTATGCCACCCACACCCACCAATGTGGGGGGCTGTGCCTCCCACACCCCCCCCAACTATAAATACTAACTCCAGGATCACATTATAGTGGGGAAAAGGGCATATACCTTTTACTTGCCTTACAGTACTCTACACAGTACCATATATACTAAGTTCAGTTAAGTGAAATGAGATTCAGTGAAATGGGTTTTCAGTAATTTGAGTTTTCAGCGATGTGGTCGGGGTGAAATGAAATTCAGTGAAATGAGATTCAACGAAACAAAGTAGACCCATCTATCTATATCTATATCTATTTTTATATATAAAAAAAAATATATATATATATATATATATATATATTATATATATATATATATATATATATATATATATATATATATATATATATATATATATATATATATATATTATATATATATATATATATATATATATATATATATATATATATATATATTGTGATGCCCATGCCCTGGCCCAGCTATCAAGGAGCCTCAATCCTCACCACTAACGTCAGCGAGGGGTGTCTCATACAGTAGGAAAGGATAACGAATATACACAGCAAAGTGCAATTTCCCTTAAGAGCACACAGAGATCACAGTCAGTCTGGGGCTGGTTTCTCCCTTACTCTCCAGGTCCCCAATAAAACTCCCCACTGGCACAGCTATAGGGTCCAGATCTCAGCCTAGTGGGCAAGCTAAAACTTCCAGCACCCTCTGTGCCCAACCAGTGCTCTATGTCCCTGCCAAAGTAGCTGACACACTCACACACACACACACACACACACACACACACACACACACACACACACACACACACACACACACACACACACACACACACACACACACACACACACACACACACACACACACACACACACACACTTTGAGAAGAATTTTTACAACCACACAGACACACCTGGGGAAGGCTGGCACAGATTCTCCAGCTGTGCCCCTTTTTCCTAGACTATATGGTAGTACCAGCTGCCACTACCCACCAATATTTATCAGTCACTCAAAGGCCCCTAAAAGGGAGTCCAATTATTACTGTACAACATTATCATCCAATTGGTAGTATAGCCTAGGGCTAAAGCCATGGAAGCGGCTCTGCACAATTTTACCATAGGCATGCAAAACAAAACAAAACAGCCACAGTTGAAAGGGTTTCAAAATATTTAATAACAAATAGTCAAAACACAAGACCATACTTTTTACTACACAGTGCTAGTCAAAAGTTCAGAGATCACAGAAAAATACTTAAAATAATTCAGTAGTACAGTTCTGACATCACAGAAAAAGTTTCTAGCTATTTATAAGAGAAAACACAAGTCTAAGATAAACTTACATATAGAGCAAGACAGTGCTCGTGAGTTGGATGGTCAAGACAAAAATGCTTAATGCTCTCTGATTCTCTCTGTTTTTAAAATCACATTCCTGGTTGACATTACATCATTCTTCACACTTCCCTGGGTTACATTGCATCATTCTTCACACTTCCCTGGGTTCACAGACTAACAGAAACTACATTTACATTCTTCACCTCTGGGCAGAAACCAGAGCAATAAAGGAAATTTATGCATGCAAATTCTGGCCATTAACTCTGGCCTTAAAACAATAGCAAGAATTCCTACATCTAGACCAGCCAGAGCAGTGTTTACATCAAAGGGTCACAACATGCTTTACTTGGTCAGTAGAGTGCACTGTTGTTACATTTTTTCAGTTCCACATGTAACACTATTTTAGCATTTAGGACAACAAGTCTGTGGTCTACATTAATATTTACAGATGACATAATTATTTCCAAAATTCTATATGGCTAGGCTGGCAGCCTTCACCTATCTTCACCTAATCTTCACATATCACTCCCCCCTTTGGAGAACTCATGCTAGTTTTTCAAGTGACCCTTGAGAAATGCTGCTTGAGGGAGTTAGGTCTATCTGAGTGTACCTTACCCCAGTCTCTGTCTTGAGAGCCCATCTGCACTGGCATTGCTAATCCCACTGCAGTGCTTCATGGACATATCATATGCTTGCAACCCCAGGCTCTATCTTAGCAACTTGGCATTTTGCTGGCTGGCTCTGTTTAACCATGTTAGGGGGGTCATGAGCTGTCATAACAGTGAATTTCCTTCCATACAGATAAGGCTGATGTTTCTACTGTGTCCAGACTATGGCTAGACATTCCTTTTCTACAGCTGCATAGCATTCCACCCTGGGTTGGATCCTATGAATGAGCTAAACCACTGGGTGCTCTTCCCCCTCTGAAGAAATCTGGCTAAGTACAGCCCCACCCCATGGTTCTAAGCATCCACCTGCACAACAGATTATTTGCTGTAATCTGGACTGGCTAACACAGAGGGTCCTCCCAAAGCTTCTTTAAGCTTCTGGAATGCCTGCTCACATGCTGGGGTCCACACTACCTTATCTGGCCTGTTCTTCCTTGCCAGGTCTGTGAGGGGAGCAGCTATGGTACTATAACTGGGGACGAACTTTCTGTAGTACCCCACTGTCCCTAAAAATGCCCTCACCTGCTTTTTAGTAACAGGTGCAGGCCATGCCTGAATGGCTTCCACTTTGGCAGGTTCTGACCTTATCTTACCACTCCCCACTGTATGTCCTAGGTAGGAGATCTCTGCCATACCCACCTGGCCTTTACTCAGCTTAATGGTCAACCCTGCTCTCTGTAGTCTGCCCAGCACCTCCCTGACATGTTGAAGGTGCTCTTGCCAGGAATGGCTGTAGATGGTAATATCATCTAGGTAAGCAAGGGCAAACCCTCCTGCTTCTGCTAGGATATGATCTACCAGCCTCTGGAAAGTTGCTGGGGCATTCTGCATCCCAAAGGGTGTCTTTGTGAACTCATACAAGCCAAAAGGAGTCACAAAGGCTGACTTCTCTCTAGCACTGGGAGTCAAGGGCACCTGCCAGTAACCCTTGGTAAGATCAATGGTTGTAAGATACTTAGCCCCACCCAGCTGCACTAGGGCCTCATCTGTCCTAGGCATGGGGTAAGCATCTGACTCTGTGTGACTATTAAATTTCCTGTAGTCAACACAGAACCTGGTGCTGCCATCCTTCTTTGGCACCAGCACCACTGGGGATGCCCATGGACTGTTGGACTCTTGAATCACCCCTAGTTCCAACATCTCCTGTACTTCCTCCCTCAGAGTCTGTTTGACTCTCTCAGACACTCTATAAGGGGCCTGCCTAATAGGCCTTTGGGGTCCTGTATCCACCTGGTGCTGCCCCAGGTGGGTGCATCCTGGTTTCCCAGTGAACATGCCCCCAAATTCATGCAACACTGCTCAGATTTCTTGAACCTGGGTAGGAGATAGCTGCTGGGACATTGCTACCCCTTCCACTGAGGTGTCAGCCCGAGCCTTACTGAGGAGAGCAGTCCCCAGATCTCCCTCAGACTACTCCTGCAATCCACTGCAAATGCTTAGCACAAGGGCCTCCCTATCATGGTAAGGTTTCATCATGTTAACATGGTACAATTTCTGCCCCTGCCTTCTGCCTAGCAGTTCCACCATGTAGTTAACATCACTTACCTTTCTTGCCACCTTGTAGGGTCTCTCCCAAGCTGCTTGCAGCTTGTTGTGTCTGACAGGAGTGAGAACTATTACCTGCTGCCCCACAGCATATTCTCTAGCTCAAGCATTCCTGTCATACCACACCTTTTTCTGTTGGTGGGCTTCTGCCAGGTTCTCCTGGGCCAAGCCCATGAGTTCCCTCAGCCTTGTCCTGAGGTTTAGAATGTATGCCACAACAGACTCCTTATGAGACTTGCACTCACCTTCCCACTCATCTCAAATTAAATCTAGAGGTCCCCTCACCCTATGCCCATACAGCAATACCAAGGGTGAAAAACCTGTGGATTCCTGGGGAACATTTCTGTAAGCAAACAACAGATAGGGCAGATATTTGTCCCACTCCCTCTTAAACTGATCTGCAAATGCCAGTAGCATGGACTTGATTGTAGAGTCTAACCTCTCAACAAGACCATTAGTCTGGGGATGGTAGGAGGTGGTCTTCATGTGCTTTACCCAAAAGAACTTCCACAGACAAGCCAGCAGGTCTGACATGAAATTGGCACTTCTGTCAGTCAGTATTTCTTTTGGAAAACCTACCCTGCTGAAAATCTCTAACAACATATTTGCCACCTTCTCTGCCTCAATGGAGGGCATAGTCACTGCCTCAGGGTATTGTGTAGCATAATCCACTACCACTAGGATATAATTTTTCCCTGTGGAACTTGGAGTACTCAGAGGACCCACAATATCCATAGCTACCCTCTGAAATGGCTCCTCAATCACAGGCAAAGGCATCAAAGGAGCTCTCACCTTGTCTCCTGCCTTGCCTACCTATTGGCACTGCTCACAGGTCCTGTAGTACCCTGTTACATCTCTGGAAATTCTAGGCCAATAGAAGTTCTGCATAATATGCCTCTTTGTACATTTTATGCCCATATGACCTGCAAAGGGAATATTATGGGCTATGGCTAGAAGTGCGAGATGTTAGGCTCTAGGCACTACCAACTGCTGTACACTCTCACCGTCTAGCCCTCCCTCAGGGGTCCAATCTCTGTATAGTAACCCTTCATCCCAGTATACAGATTCCCCCTTTCCTTGAGAATCAGGTGCCTTCCTAGCTATCTGCCTCAGGCCTTGCAATGTAGGGTCTGAGCGTTGAGCCTGTCTCAACTCTCTCCTTGTAACCCTTCCCAGCTCCCCTTCCACAGGAAGTCTGGCATCCTCTGACAGTGGTCCCTCACTGTCAGCCTGGGTACTACTACTCACCTTTACCTTTGCAGTCACTCTGACCCAGGGAACATCAGTACCCACAAGCAGCTGTGGCTCACCTTCAGTCTCACTGCCACTGGGTAGCTCCCTCCCCGAAGTAACCACCTTACCAATCCTGGCTGCAAGTATGCAGTCTATCTGGGTCTCCCCCAGGCTACCAGACTTACCTGTTTGTCTCCAAGCTTGACTGTGTGTAACTGCACAAGAACAGGGTACTGCACTATCATAATCATTCTCTATCAGGACATCTGCAGGTATATCCTCAAACACACCTACTTACTGGCTTCCTTTTCCACCCTCCCAGTCAAGGGGAACCCTAGCCAAAGGTATTTGGAATGGGATCCCTCCTAAAGCCCTGACTGGAGTAAATTGCCCAGGCAAGTAGTGCTCTGCTGTAACCATTACAAGCTTTACAATGGTTATATCAGAGGCTGCACCTCTCTTGGCAATGGCCTCTTTGCCATGCACTACAATAGAATATAACCTCTGGTGGTAGTTTGGTATCCTTGTTGTCCCAAGACAACCTACTATAGGTTCATAGGTTTATATGTTCATACTAGGCTATCTGCCCAAGGGCATTTATAAACCTAGCCCAGAGTTTTTGTGGCTTTTGCCACCCCTTTAGTTTGAAGAAAACTATGCCCATTATTTTGCTGTGTCTCTGTCAAGCAGTGACACTGAGGTAATCCCTGGGGTATATCTGCGATCTCCCATCCATTGGTCAAGATTTCTCTTGGACACAGCCAGCGAGGTGCAGTGCCTCACATGTACCGGGATTTTGTTCCACAGCATAGGGAGTCTTTGGGTGATGAATCTGTCCCTCCAGCATGTCCTATTAATAACCGTGTCAAGGTTTAAGTCTCCCGCCCTTGTAGTTCTGAGGGATCTAGATTTTTTGAGGTGAAGCATATTCATCAAATCTGGGTTTGACATGGCCTTGTATGTCAGGCACAGGTCACCTCTAAGCAAGCGGTAAGGGACTGAATAGAGCTGAAGCTCTTTCAGTCGGGCAGCATAAGACATATTTTTGAGACCCTTTATCCTTTTGGTGAGGAACTTTTGGGGCCTTTCCAGCTGCTGCAGGTGTCGGGTCAGATACATTCCGAATGGGGCATTGTACTCAATCATTGGTCTGATGAGTGATGAGTACAGGGGGGCGATGACCTCCCTTGATCTAGATGTGAATCCCTTCATGATCAGGTGGGCAACGTAGAAGGTCTTCGTAACTACTTTAGCAACGTGAGTGTCAAACGAAAGGTTACTGTCAACCTGGGTCCTCAGATCTCTGATAACTTCTTCTGTGCTCAGTGGATTGCCACCTATATGGTAGCTAGGGGTAACCTTGTTTTTCCCGAAGGGTATGACTATGCATTTCTTGGCGTTTAACTTTAGGCCATGGCTCTGGCACCAGTTATCCATTTCTGTGAGACCCTTCTGAAGGATATCTGTGTCAGATGTGTTTTCGACTATGGCGCCCAGTTTGCAGTCATCTGCAAACTTTGTCAGCCATAACCCTCCTGTGTTTGCTTGTACTTCAGAAAAGTAGATGCCGAACAAGAGTGGGCCCAGGACTGAGCCCTGTGGGACACCACTTGTGACAGGCTTTGAGTCTGACATGGCCAGCAACTCTGACCCTGTGGGTTCTGTCACTTAGCCAGTTTGCAACCCATCTTGTGATGTATGGGTTTACATTTAAGCTGATGAGTTTTTCAATGATACCTGAGTGGGGTATTGTGTCAAGCCTTTGCCAGGTCGAGGTAGGCTGTATGGACTGCCTTTCCTCATCAATGGCCTTGGTGACTGTTTCAAAAAGTCAACCAAGTTTAAAAGGCATGATCTGCCTTTGACAAAGCCAAACTGGGTTGGATCCAAAGTCTGCAAGTTCCCTATGTCTTTATTTATGAGTTCCATTATGATCCTCTCCATGGCTTTGCAGATCAGGCTTGTCAAGCTGATGGGACGGTAATTTCCAGGGTCGGTGGAGGCGCCGCTTTGTGAAGTGGGACCACAGTTGCCGTGCACCACTCCTTGGGTACGTATCCTGAGGTGAGGCTAAGATTAAACAGCTGTCCTAATTGCGGGTTTAATTCCTTGTTGAGTTTGTGGAGCACACAGCCAGGGACACCATCCGGTACCATGGATGCTGTATTTTTCGCCTTAGAGAGAGCAGTTCTCACCTGGGCATTAGAGATGTTTGGGGGGCTACAATCCTCTGGTATAGATATCTCTCCTTTGGGAGAAGTTTGCACTGAAACTGTCAGCCAGTATATTGGCAATGTCTGTAGGTTCAGTAATTTTCACATCATTTTGAACTAATTCTGAGCATATCTGGGAGTTTCCTCCCAGGTTTCTAACATAGCTAAAGAAGGCCTTATGATTGTCTTTTGAGTCCTTAGTGATTTTTCTCTCAAAATTTGCCTTGGATGATTTTATGAGAGCTCTTAGTTTTTTACTTATAATGATCAAAGGTGTCTTACCTTTTAAGGATTTTGCTCTATCTTGTAGTAGCTTCCTCCTTTTGTTGTAGAGCTTGTTTATGGCTGGGGTCCACCAGACTGGACGCTTACTGGTCCCCTCACCTTTTGTTACCCACCTTGCCTCCATGGACACCTGTATGCCACATGGCCCTGCTGGTTGCACTCAAAACATTTAACCCTAGCTCCTGGACATGTACCTGGACTAGTGGCTTCTCCTGCTACTGGCAGATTCTGTTGGGGCAGTCTGTGCTGCCCACCATGGGTTCTTTAGAGCCATGAGCAGTACTGGGGGTCTCTTTCCTGTGCAGGGCTGCCCTGCTTGCCAGGTATAGGTCTCCGGTATTCCCCAACTCATCTGAAGTGGCACATTGTCTATCAGCTAACCAGATCCTCATATCCTTAGGTAAAGTGCTAAGGGCTTGTTCCCTCACCAAAAGGTCTGCCAGCCCTTCAAAAGTGGTGACCTGACATCCACTCACCCATCTATGGAAATAAGTACTCAGTTCAGCAACATATTCACACACACTTTCATCTGCTTTGCATCTATGCTCACTGAACTTTTTTCTATATGTTTCAGGTGTTAGCTTAAACAATTCTAATAAGTGATCTTTAACAGTAGTGTAATCAAAGCATGCAATGTCAGACGTTTTTGACAAAACAGTTACAGATTTAACATGGAGTAAGGGGGTCAGAAACTGTACCCAGAGCCTTTGGTCAACACCATACTGTTTGCATACCCTCTCAAACATATGAATGAAACTATCAAAATTATCCCCCTCTTTAAACTGCGGAAGAAATTTACTGACCCTTTGTGCTTCTGGGGTCCAGTTACTCCCTTCCCCATTACCTCCATGACTCTGGCGAAGAGTCAGCATTTCCCTCTCATGCTTCCTCTGCCGCTCCTTTTCCTTGGCTTCCAGGCATAGCAGTTTCTCATTCTCCTCAGCCTGTAGACTCCTCAGTCTCTCAGCTGTTTCTGTCTCCAAACACCTGGCCTTCAACTCACGTCTCCAGATGGATTTTTAAGTCCTCTGCAGAAAGGCTGAGCTATCCATTTGCTGAGGGTATTATATCTCCACTGCCAGTCTGATTGTCCTCCTGGTTGCTGTTTTCTGATGCAGCTGTAACCAATGCTGCAATCACATCTGCCTTAGTCAGGTTTCCATGCACCAGTCCCCTAGCCTGGCACAGCTCCACCAGCTGGCTCCTTGTCAGCTTTCCATACTCCTCTGCTGACATGCTGCCTGCTCACCCTGACTAACTAAGCTAACAAAAGAAATAAAACAATTGTGATCTGAACTCTGAGTATTCACTGTGTGGCTGATTTAAAGTACAAAACTCCTTCAAAGCTCACTGTACACAAGACTCAGGAATTCATTCTAGCCACACCACTACAAGCCAATTAGTATTTGCCAACCAATTAATATGTGGTGTGGATATCCCATCACTGCCAAACAATTAATATGTGATGTCCATGCCCTGGACCAGCTATAAAGGAGCCTCAATCCTCACCACTAACACCAGTGAGGGGCATCTCATATAGGAGGAAAGGATAACAAATATACACAGCAAAGTGCAATTTCCCTTAAGAGCACACAGAGATCACAGTCAGTCCGAGGCTGGTCACTGCCGTGCTCTCCAGGTCCCCAATAAGATTCCACACTGGCACAGCTATAGTGTCCAGATCTCAGCCTAGTGGGCAAGCTAAAGCCTCCAGCACCCTCTCTGTCCAACCAGTGCTTCGTATCCCTGCCCAAGTAGCTCACACACACACACACACACACACACACACACACACACACACACACACACACACACACACACACACACACACACACACACACACACACACACACACTTTGAGAAGAGTGTATACAACCACACAGACACTCCTGGGGAAGGCTGGCACAGGTTCTCCAGCTGTGCCTCTTTTTCCCAGACAATATGGCAGTACCAGCTGCCACCACCCACTAATATTTATCAGCCACTCAAAGACCCCTAAAAGGGTGTCCAATTATTATTGTGAAACATTGTCATCCAATTGGTAGTATAGCTCAGGGCTAAAGCTATTGAAGCGGCTCTGCACAATTTTACTAAAGGCATGCAAGTACTCTAAAAAGCTTAAATTATCTCTACAAAAACAACCACAGTTGAAAGGGTTTAAAAATATTTAATAACAAATTGTCAAAACACAAGACCATATTTTTACTACACAGTGCTAGTCAAGAGTTCAGAGATCACAGAGAAATACTTAAAATAATTCAGTAGTACAGTTCTGACATCAGAGAAAAACACTTAGTCTGATCTTTCTAGTTTCTAGCTATTTCTAAGAGAAAACACAAATCTAAGATAGACTTAAATAAAGAGCAAGACAGTGCTGATGAGTTGGATGGTCAAGACAAAAATGCTTAATGCTCTCTGATTCTCTCTGTTTTTAAAATCACATTCCTGGTTCACATTACATTATTCTTCACACTTTCCTGGGTTACATTACATCATTCCTCGCACTTTCCTGGGTTCCCAGGCTAACAGAGTCTACATTTACATTCTTCACCTCTTGGCAGAAACCAGAGCAATAAAGGACATTTATGCATTCAAATTCTGGCCATTAACTCTGGCCTTAAAACAATAGCAAGAATTCCTTCATCTAGACTGGCCGGAGCTGTGTTTACATCAAAGGGTCACAACATGCTTTACTTGCTCAGTAGAGTGCAGTGTTGTTACATTTTTTTCAGTTCCAGATGTAACACTATTTTTACCATTTAAGACAACAAGCCTGTGGTTTACATTAATATTTACAGATGACAGAATTATCTCCAAAATTCTATCTGTCTCGGCTGGCAGCCTTCACCTATCTTCACCCAATCTTCATATATATATATATATATATATATATATATACATATATATATATATATACATATATATATATATATATATATATATATATATATATATATATATATATATATATATTCACAGTGGATCTAAAAAGTTTACAGACCCCTGTTAAAATGCCAAGTTTCTGTGATATAAAAAACGAGACCACAATAAATAATTTCGAAACATTTCCCACCTTTAATGTGACCTATAACCTGTACAATTCAAATGAAAAAGAAACAAATGTGTTAGGCGAAAAAAATATAAAAAATAAAAAATATACAATAAGCTGTTTGCATAAGTGTGCACACCCTTAAACTAATACTTTGTTGAAGCACCTTTTGATTTAATTACAACGTTAAGTCTTCTTGGGTACACACCTACCATCAATTAAAGAGACTCTGATTAACAACAAATAAAGTTCAGCTCTCCTAGCAGGATTTTCCTGACATTTACTCAGTTGTCTGCTTCAGAAAAAAACATGGTTTGCAGACAGCATACAAAGCATCAAAGGGTTCTCATTGTTGAAAGGTATCAGTCAGGAGAAGGGTATAAAAACATTTGCACAGCATTGGATATACCATGGAACACAGTGAAGACAGTCATCAAAAAGTTGAGAACATATGCGACAACAGTGATTTTGCAAAGAACTGGATGTCCCTCCAAAATTGATGAAAAGACAAGACAAAAACTGTTCAGGGAGGCTGCCCTACAGCAACACTGAAGGAGTTGCAGGAATTTCTGGCAAGTACTGCTTGTGTGCTACACGTGACAACAATGTCCCGTATTCTCCATATGTCTGGACTATGGAGTAGAGTTGCAAGATGGAAGCCTTTTCTTACACAGAAAAACATCCAGGCCTGGATAAAATTTGCAAAACAATGCATCAAGCCTCCCAAAAGCATGTGGGAAAATGTGTTATGGTCTGATGAGACGAAGGTTGAACTTTTTGGCCACAATTCCAAAAGGTACATTTGGCACAAAAACAACACTTCCCATCACCAAAAGAACACCATCCCCATGGTGAAGCATGGTGGTGGCAGTATCATGCTTTGCGGTTGCTTTTTTTCAGCTAGAACTCGGGCTTTAGTCAAGGTGGAGGGAATTATGAACAGTTCCAAATACCAATCACTTCTGGCCCAAACCCTAAGGCAACTGCTAGAAAGCTGAAAATGAAGAGGAATTTCACCTTTCAACATGAAAATGACCACAAGCATACATCCAAATCAACAAATTAATTAATTAATTAATTTATTTATTTATTTCAGTTTGATTACCGGGGAGGTCCACTGGGCTTGGGGTCCCGTTTTCAGTGGAGGCTCGGGGAGAAAAGCTCCAACAGGAAAACAACAGTTTAATTACATGAAAAGTCATAGACAGTTTGTATTACAAATAGCAGGTTGCTACAAAAAGAATAAACACTAGCAATTTCTATTTTGTTCAGGAGGAAAACAGGCTTATATCATAAAAATCAAAATTTTACTATTTAGTTACCTATGCTAAGTATATTTAAAAGAGGTTAGGAAGGTGAAGAGGTTAGCCTGGAGAGAAGGGAGAAGATAGCTTGAGAGGTATGGGCTGAAGAGTGCTGTTACAATTCCTGTTTAGATAGAGGTAGGAGGGTTTTGAAGTTATTAAGGTTGGTACATGTCCTTAGTGTGGAGGGCAGGGCATTCCATTTTTTAGCTAGGGTAAAGGATAAGAGAAGCTGACCTGCTGGGCGCTTGGGTTTTTGTACAGTGATCAGGTTTTGGTGAGAAGATCTAAGTGGTCTAAGGGGGGAATAAGGTTGTAGAATATTAGAAAGAGCAGGGCAGTTAGTAGGATGGAACAATAATTTGTAGGCTGTGATGATTTGGAGAAAGTCAAGTTAATTGGGCCAGTTTAGAGAGTGAAGGGAGGTGCAGTGATGAGAGGAGGATATAGCATTTGTGGCAAATCTAGAGATTTTGTTGTAACATTGTTCCAATTTAGAGGTAAGTGTGGATGATAAATTAGTGAGCAGGGGAGCTGCATACAGTAGGGAGGGAAGGAGGTAGGTAGAGACAAGGGTTAGTCTGGTGTGAGGAGAGAGGAAGTGGTTGTTTCTATACAGTAAACCTAGTTTTATGTGTGTTTTTTTGATGTTTAGCTGTATATGAGTATTAAATTTTAGTTGGTCATCAATTGTAACACCGAGAAGTTTGGTGGAAGGTACAATCTCGATAGAGGAGTTGTTAAGGCTGGTAATTTGAAATGAGTTTTTATCAAGAGAGGAGGATTTAGAGGGGAAGAAAAGGACAATCTTAGTTTTGTTTGCATTTAGAGAGAGATGATTTTGGAGCATTCAGTTTTCAGTGGTTGAGAAGGTACTTTATGTTAGGGCTTGGAGCTCTGTTAGGTTAGAGGCACAGCAGATCAAAGTGGAATCATCAGCGTATTGCACAATTTTGGTATTAGGAATGGCTTTGTGGAAGTCATTAATAAAGATATTGAATAGTAATGGGCTGAGTATGGAACCTTGGGGTACTCCGGTAGGGGTTTAAAGGAAAGTAGAAGTGGCTTGGCCCCATTTCACAGCTTGGGACCTGTTTGAAAGGTAGCTGGAGAACCAGGAAAGAGTTTTTTGGCAAAGGTTGAGATTAGAGAGGAGATTTAGAAGGTGGGTATGACAGATGGTGTCAAAAGCTTTGGATAAGTCTAGTAGAACAGAGGATACTATATTACCAGAGTCACGTGCTAAATTGACAGAGTGCAAGAAGGAGAGAAGGTTGGTGTTAGTACTGTGTCCGGGGCGGAAGCCATGTTGGGTAGGAGAGAGTAGTTGGTGTTTGGTAAGGAATGGCAGGAGCTGCAGGTGGATACATTTTTCTAGGATTTTGGAGATAGGGGAGAGGATGGCTATAGGGCGGAAATTGGAGACATTACAATTTTTGCCTCCCTTGTGGAGAGGAAGAATAAAAGTGGTGCGCCAAAGTTTAGGTACGTAGGATTCAAGTAAAGATCTATTAATCAGGATGCTGATAGGTAGAGCAATAGAGTCAGAAGTTATTTTTAGGAAGGAGGATGGAATGCTGTCAGGGGCATTGGAGCAAGGCTTTAGTTTATATAAAAGTTTCTTTATTAGGTCGGTAGATACTGGTTTGAGTTCGAGAGGGGGGGAAGAGCAGGGAATGGAAGATTGAGCAGGGAGGGAAGGAAGGTTATTGTTTGTGAACATCTTGGTTAGCTCAGCAATGGAAGAGGTGAAGAAGAAATTGAATAGGGAGGCTATTTCAAGGTCAGATTTGCTGGTATCGGGACAGGGGTTGTTTTTTGTACCTGGTCTAAGGAGGGAATTAATAGAATTCCAGAACTGCTTGGGATTTCTAGCATGGTTTTCTTGTAGTTTGATGTAGTAAGACTTTTTATCTCTAATGACTTGTTTTTTGGCAAGGTTTCTTAACTGCTTATACTTAAGGAAGATTTCAGGTTGCTTGTGTTTAACGTAGGCTTTTCAGGTTTCATCCCTTTAAAGCATTATCTTTTTTGTGTCTTTGGTGAGCCAAGGGGTGGTATTTGTTTTAACTCTTTTTGTTCTCATGGGAGCTAGGGAGTTAAGGATAGTTATGAATGTAGAATTGAAATAGTCAACGGCTTCGTCTAATGGTAGTGTTTTTAGGGGTTCCAGTTAGTTAGCTTAAGAAAGTCAGAGAAAGAAGTAGGGTTGAAGGTAGAGAGGTTACGAGTATGAATGTAGTGGTGAGAGTGTGGGGAGGTGGGAGTAGCTAGAATAGAGAAGGCAGGGAGGTGGTCTCCTAATGGGTCAGGAGTGACCAGATTTTATAACTTTGTTTGGATGAGATACTAGGATCCAGTCAAGTATGGTGCCAGGGGGATTAGTTTTGTTAGGTCTAGTAATGGAGTTAGTAAGTTGAGAGAAGTTGAATAGGTTGATGGTTATCGTAGGATTAGGGTTAATGATTTTTCCTCAGTCAATATTTACATCTCCCAAAATGAAGGTTTCTAGCCTAATATTGGAGGATGTCCAGGAGAGGATGTCTTCCAGTGTATTGGTATTGTTGCCAGGAGGAATATAGAGGCAAATAATGCAGATACTTTTATGGTTGTTTATTTTTAGTATGCCAATTACAAGTACAGCATTATTGAAAGAAGGGATGGGGTTAGGGTAAGGAGTAATGGACAAGAGATTGGAGTAGATTAGAGCAACACCACCACCTCTTCTATTAGGTCGGTCAGATCGGAGAGAATGGAATCCTGGGGGTAGGAATTCAGAGTCATTAATGTGAGGTTTTAGCCAGGTTTCAGAGATTGCTGCTATGTCAGGAGAGTTGTGATTGAGCCAGGCATGAAAGAGGGTTAATTTATTTTTTAAGCTTTGGGCGTTGATAGTGAGGAATTTGAGGTTTTTGTTAGAGGATTTGTTGCTGGTGCAAGGGAGATTTGTAGGAAAGAAATTAGGACCTGGATTGGGGTGAATATCGACGGCCAAGTAAAGGTATGTGGGATGGGGGATGTGTTTATTAGTTTTGTATTTAGATAGAAGAAGCTAGTAGAGATTTGGTTTATGTTTAAAGTTATTATTTGAGCTTGGAAAAATTTTTACTTTCAAGAGAAGGATAGGGTGGGAGGGAACTAAAGAAGCTGAGATGTTGTGGTAATGGGAAGTAAGGTGGTGTTGGGGAGTATAAGGAGGAGAGAGAAAATAGAAATCAGTATAGCAGGTGATTTGGTATAGAGATACTATAAGGAAGGGGAGGATGAGAGGAGAAGGACCTTGGGAGGAAGGGTGAGCATGGTAGTTGGAGTCAGTTAGAGAAGATAGAAAAAGAGGGTGATGTGATGTTAGGAGTGTGGGGGGAGTGGTTAAGAGAGGTAAGTAGGATGGAGGAAGGGGAGGGGGAAAGTGTGTCAGGATTGGTTGGTGGAGAGGGAGGGACTGATAGGAGGGGGATAAATGTAGAGGTACTGGGGCGGGTGGGAATTGGAGGCAGGGAAGGGGAGCGGAGTGAGCGCAGGGTGAATGGAGCAGGAAGAGCCAAATAGGCTGGAAAGGCCCAAAAAACAATCAGTGACCTGAGGCTGGAGAAGGAGAATCACAGCAGGGTTGCAGGTATATGGTTAAAAACTTTGGTTTACTGTTAATAGCCAGGAGTGTATGTTTGGTTAGTGAAAAACTCTCTGAAAGTAAGTATATAAGTGTGGGGAGGTAAATTACTGATTCTTTAGTGTAGGGCAGAGACACTTTTTGGCAGAAAAAGTAAGTGGAGCAGGGAGAAGGGAATATTGCAGTTCCTTTTATCAGGAGTATGCTGTCACCTAGTGGAAAAAGGAGGGAGGTGCACTCAGAGGAGAAGAGGTTCCACAGAGAAGTTAGGTTACAGAGATTAGATAGAAGTAATTATGGGGAGAAAGACTGGAAACCAAGGATGGAGGGGCCTGTGCAGTGACCAGTGGTAGGCTACTTTCACGTGCACTGGGGTAGAATGCTGCTCAAGGTTAGGTAGGTGCTAGAAAAAAACATATGTAAGAGATTTGATTTGGCAAAAACAAAGTGCCCACAAATTACCACATAGGTGGTAATCCATTAAGTACAGAAGAAGTAATTAGGGACTTGGGGACCCAAGTTGAAAGCAATCTCTCATTTGACAACCACGTGGCCAAAGTGGTTAGAAAAACATTTTATATAGCCCACCTAATCATGAAGGGATTCACATCTAGATCAGGGGAGGTCATCGTGCCTCTTTACTCATCCCTCATCAGGCCCATAATTGAGTACAATGCCCCTTTTGGGATGTACCTTACCAGACACCTGCAGCAACTGGAAAGATCCCAAAAGTACCTCACCAAGAGGATCAAAGGGCTCAAACAGATGCCATATGCTGCCCGATTAAAGAAACTCCAGCTCTACTTAGTGGCATACCGCCTGTTCAGAGGCGATCTGTGCCTGACGTATAAAGCCATGTCCAACCCGGAATTAATGGACATGCTGCACCTCAGAAAATCCAAATCCCATCAAGCTACGTGCTCGAGAGACTTGAACCTCAGCACTGAAATAAATAGGACATGCTGGAGGGACAGATTCCTAACCCAGAGTCTCCCTTCACTCTGGAATAAAATCCCAGTCCAGGTTAGGCAGAGTCCCTCATTGACTCTCTTCAAGAGGAATCTTGATGAGTGGATGGGAGATCATAGGTTTACCCCGGGTATCACTTCTGTGTCACTGTTAGATAGAGAGTATACTAACCTCGAAAAAGGGTATAGCAAAATAAATTTAAAATGGGTGGCGAAAGCCAAACACATTCTGGCTAGGCTTATAAATGCCCTAGGGCAGATAGCCTAGTATGAACCTATGAACCTATTACATACACTGAGTCTCTTTAGCAAGGGAGATAGGGTCCCAGAAAATTAATATGGCTCAAGCAGATAGTCCACAGACATTTTCTCTTTTGAAAGGAGGAATCTCCTGTCTGGTCAGTGAAGAAGGGGGAAAACACTCTGGGGAGCAGCTGAAAAGGAGAGTGACAAAAAAAAAGTTAAAATGGGGGTAAGGGGGAAAATAGGAAGAAGGAGAGTGCAGGAAGAAGTAAATGCAGAGTAGTGGATGGAATTATACAGAGTGGAGTGGGAGGAGGAGAGAAGTGTAGACTGAGGGAGAGAGAAATAGGAAGCAGAGTTGGAAAAATGAAAGGTGGAAACAGTTGTGCAGTAGAAGGTCCACAAGATATGATAAACTTTATACATCGATTCAGCATGCAAACAATAGTTAGGTACCAGGATTATAAAATGCTAAGCAAAAACAACACTGCTTAAAGAAGTCAGAGACCGTATTTGTGTTCAAATAGCAATGAATAAAACAATATTCCTAGATAAGAGAAATTGTCCAAGGCAGTATCTACAGCTAAATACAGTTGTTACATTCAGTTTAACACATAAAGACAGTCAGTTGAGACAGGCCTTGGGGATAGCAAAATATAAATACATATCAGCAAAAGCAAAGCCTATAGTAATGCTGAGACTATGTTGCTAAAACAATAAACAAAAATATTCTGACCACAGTCAGGAGGAAAAATGACACTAGTTATCCAGTAGCAGGTTTAAAAGTCAAAGGTTGCTACGGTTCTAAGACAATGTGACAAGCCTACAGGGTAAAAGACACTGTTATGCAATTGCAGGTTGCAAAATAAACAGTTGTTAAGGTTTTGGAGTTAATAAAACCGTGTCTACAGGTAAAAAGACACTGCTAGGCAGTATATTGCTAAATCAATGGTTGCCTAGATTCTAGTGCTAAGAATAGCATGGCGGCAGTGAAATAAGGTAGATGCAGGTTAGAAATCAAAGGTCGCTAAGGTTCTAATAAATTAAGAGCCGAGTCTTACAGGAAAAGTCACTGTTAAGCAGTTTAACTGACTGAAAAATGTGTCGGTGGTTAAATGAGGTAGTAGCAGTTTAAAATTTAATGGTCGCTAAGGATTTAGTAATTAGGAGCCCAGTCTTACAGGAAAAAGCAATGTTAAGCAGTTAGCGGACTGAAAATCAATGGCCGTTGGGATTTAGGCACTGGGACCCGAGTTAGCCGAGAGAAGAAGTCATCCCTAACTATAGAGTTCACAGTTTTTGTTCTGGGCAGTGTGGAAGAACTTGGATCAGGAAATGGTTGTTGACAACAATCAATAAAGCAGGCTAATACACTAGTGTTGTGAATGGCATCTTGAGCTGCTAAATGGACACCTCAATATAGCTCACTGAGATACTAGCATTGTGACCAGTTTCATGCACCTTAACAGACACAGTAAAGCATATACCAAGTAAAATAGAGCAGGGGACCTTGAAAGTATGTGCTGCTCCTACTAGAGCATTGGTAAACCATACCCAAATGCCTAAGCAAACGGACACAAATGCCTATGCTAAGCAAGGGGGGCAAGCAACACAAGAATGCACACTGCTCAACCAGAGCAGAGAGAAACACTAGCCTAACACCAAGGTGCAGTAGGGTATTTAAAAGGAAAAACTTTAAACAGCAAGGATACATATAAAGTCTCAGGTATTAATCCAGCAAGTTACAGCAGGAGTATGATTAAAGAGTTTCAAAAACTATTAGTAACATAAATGCATAATGGTGTTACCAGAAGAAAATTAAAGTTTTGGAATGGCCCAGCCAGTGCCCAGACCTAAATCCAAAGAAAATCTGTGGGGTGACATGAAGAGGGCTGTGCACAAGAGATGCCCTCACAATCTGACAGATTTAGAGCACTTTTGCAAGGAAGAGTGGACAAATATTGCCAAGTCAAGATGTGCCATGCTGATAAACTCCTACCCAAGAAGACTGAATGCTGTAATTAAATCAAAAGGTGTTTCAGCAAAGTATTAATTTAAGGGTGTGCATACTTATGCAATCAGCTTATTGTACTTTTTTATTTTTTATATTTTTCCCCTAAAAAGTTTTGAAATTATTTATTGTGGTCTCATTTTTTATATCACAAAAACCTGGCATTTTAACAAAGGTGTCTACACTTTTCATATCCACTGTATATATATATATATATATATATATATATATATATATATATATATATATATATATATATATGTGTGTGTGTGTGTGTGTATGAAACACTTATCTAAAGTTAACAATGACAACAGACATTTTGTTGAGAGAATATGGTTACTTTATGAAAACTATTGGCTGTATAAAACGTGCTGGTGGTTTGATGTATTGCTACTAAGCAGCAGCACAGGAAAATGGATCATTTCAAGTAATCTTCTGTTGCAAAGCATTGCTAGCATGATATTAAGTGTGCACTGACAATTATTTCCTACTCTTTAACTGTTGTTTTCCTGTAAATGTGATATGCTAAATTTGATATGCATGTGCTTGACAGCAATGATTCCATTCTTGTGTGATGGAGTTGGTATACAAGAGAAGTGGGATGTGGAGGGCTTGTGTTTCCAACACTGGGGACTGCAGGGGGCTTGCCCACATACAAATACAGTGTAAATAATGTTTTCATTTCTTTTACATCTTTTGGTATTACCTCGTTGAGAATGTTGATATCAACAGTAACCACTGAGGTTACACACTGTCATTCTGATGCACTAATGATAGTTTTCTGTGGGTTTTATGTCTGTCAGTTTTGTTCACATTAGATGTTTTAAGTATACCTTTATGTATATATGGCTCTGCCCTTCTGCCTTGTCTCCTGAACACATAGGAAGCCTAGCCCTCTCCTTACCATCACGTCATCCACTTCCCACATCCTCACCCTGTCAGTGAACATATTTACATTTGGCAGGTTGACCAATATAGCAGGCACCACTGGCCAGTAAAGGCACATACACCCCTCCCACTGATAGCATAAGTCCTTGGCATAAGTTGTCATAGGCTGGGTGTTGATCAACACTTTATACCGGTGAGTGGATAGCTTGTGATCTGCAATTCTCTCGTCTTGAGGATAATGCACACTACAGTTGATGCTCAAAGTCGATGCAACTCTTTGCAATAGGTGCCATCTAGAATCTGTGCTCCTGCAAATATCTCCATTCTTTGGTGAGTTTGAGGTGGAAATACTCAGCATGTTTCTGGAAGTGAGAGGAACCTCACAGAAACACAGAGAACATGCAAACTCCTTACAGGCATTCACTGGAATTCAGGATGGAAACTTGTACCTTATATATGGGAGGCAAAGACCTTAACCATTATACCAACTGTCTCTCTCTCTCTCTCTCTCTCTCTCTCTGTATTTATTTTAATACATTTATTAGTGTATTGCATTTCATCTAAGAAACTTTTCATCTAATCACGAAATATCCAAAAAATTATCTAAAACACATTTAATCTAAATTACAGTCAGTAGAATCACATTTCATCTAAAACTTGATATACAGAAAATACTCCTACAAGACTTTTCTTTTATAAGACAGAAGTCCCCCTGCAGCCTCTCATTGGTCACATATCCACGACAAAAAGAGAAAACACCACCCACAGAGAATCACTGTTGATTTGTGAACTTGTGGGTAGGTATTAGCAAGGTGCAAATGGTTTACTAGGTAATTTACCTTGTAATTCCTGCAACCTTATCACACCAGCATTAATTTTCAGTAACTTACTACACTTTTCTGTCAAATGGGATTTAATCAAATGTGTCTAAATCTGCTTTAGATGAATGTTTTATATATTTTTTCAGTTTAGATTAAATGAATCTTAGACAAATTGCTGTGTACTCATATTCACGTGTGGTGTGTGTGTGTGTGTGTGTGTGTGTGTGTGTGTGTGTGTGTGTGTGTGTGTGTGTGTGTGTGTGTGTGTATGTATGTCTGTATATATATATATATATATATATATATATATATATATATATATATATATATATATACACACACACACACACATACATATGGGTCCCCTTCACATGGTCGACATTTCATGAACTTGAAGACCATATGGCCGAGACCATATGATCGACATTTGAAATGTCAACCATGCAGAACAGGCATTTCTGTATAGTGCGGAATGGAAAGATTTCCATCTTCTGCATTATAGTGTGATCTCGGAGTTGATATATTTAAGTTGTGGGGGGTGTGGGGGTGGAGCCCCTCATGGGTGGTGCATGGGGGCTTGCCCCCCTGCTAGTAATGTGAAGGTAAGTGATTGTCGTGTTTTTTTTTTTTTTTTTACATGGTTGACATTTCGAAAGTCGATCATATGGTCTCGGCCATATGGTCTTCGACTTTATGAAATGTCGACCATGTAAAGTAGACCCATATATATATATATATATATATATATATATATATATATATATATATATATATATATATATATATCCACACACACATAGTCACATGCACTTAAATCAAGTACTTACCTTCCTACATGATGCTGGCAGTAGCAGGCAGAGTGCCTGTTAAAAGAATATAATGAAAAACTTCCTCCTGTACTCATGCCTATGAACTTGCATGTTAACACTCTCTCTCATTCACTTTCAGTCAGGCAGTCTCACTTACTTGAGACAGTGTGAGTCAATAGAAAGTGCTTCTTGTGTATTCAAGCAGCAGCAGTCCTGTGAGCCACTTACTGAGTGACATTTTTGATGTGCTGAAGAGCTGCTCCAATTGGTGGAGTAAGCCTAATGTCAGCCTGATGCTGGAGGATTAAGCAGATTTTTTGTTTTGTTTTGTTTCAGATTTCTGTAGAATTTAACAGAAACTCAAAAAGGTGATTATTATTTTTTAATTTAAAAATAATATTAGACTTTCTGAATTTAACACAAGTTGTTTTCTTTTTTGTTATTTGTGGGAGGGAAGGCTTCAGCACAATAGTCAATGCCCACAGCAGCCCTTCCTTAAGACCGTTCTTCATTTAGAAGTTTAAAAATGTTTATTCTACTGTTACTAAACAGCAATTCATATAGAAATTCTATAATGAATTACAGACCGGCTTATATGTTTACTAAATTTCAGTATTTAATACAGACTAGGGATTTTAATCCATTTGGATAATAAACCTGTTATAATGCATGGTGTTCCTTTCTTCCCTGCTGCTTCTTCTTTTCCAGGAATTCCAGTGCCCTGTACATCAGTGGATCTGTATAATCTTCCTAACTCCCCCCTCCCCCCAACATTTACTTCTAGTAAACTGTGTCCATTGTGGATCTTCATAGAGCCTTGGGGGTAGTACTAGCAACTGTTTCTGCTGCTGGTGAGATATGTTATGACCTTCCATTGTTTCCCTGCCCTCCCCTGCATTTGTTAACTTACATCGGAAGTCTACTCCCCTCTGTGGACAGCACTTTCCCTCAGGGACCATCTTCAATGAACACTCTGCCCTCTTTTGGGTATACCTATCTCTCCCTGCCAGCACCCCAGATGCCCAAGTTTGTAATCTAACCATATAAACTCAGTTGCCTTGGCTGTAGTTAGGGTTTTATTTCAACATATCACACCAGTGGTTCATGTATGATGCAGTGTGTGTGTGTGTGTGTGTGTGTGTGTGTGTGTGTGTGTGTGTGTGTGTGTGTGTGTGTGTGCATGTATAAATATATCTAACTGTATATGTATGTATATGTTGAACCCCCCAACCCTTGCTAAGGTGAGTTATAAACAATTAGATTTTAGATAAACTCAGAATTTGTAGTTTCACACCATTAGTGCCCTCAATGTATAGCAATATTAAATGATTTTAATTAAGTAACAAAAAAAGAATGAGTCACACCTTCAGAAACTAGTAGAAAGAGCAGTTCAAAATTATGTAAGTCATGATTTTCAAGATTTTTGGATGACTAACAGTCAAATGTTTAGTAACTAGTTTGCAGAATGCACTATTGATATTTATGGGAATAGTCACTAGCTTACCCTGTGCAGCAACTTTATTTAGCCCTTCACAGCAATCCACTGTGTAACTTTTTAATGAGTGATATTTTAACAGACATGCCCACAATATTATCCAGTGTACATTTCAAATTCAACTTTCCAGTCTCTCTAACTACAGCTGTGTGGCAATAGATGGATAGGTATCCCTGACCATGACTTAGATGACCACAGTTTGACTGTTGGCTCAAGTGCTGGAAGAGTCAGACAAGGTGAGTGGGGGTGACATGAGTGGCTTATATTTATTCTCACTCGTCCTGGTGGAGGGGAGGTTGTCGTTTTAGTCAGATAACTGCTACTGTGCAAATGGAAGCTTGTATGCACAAACTGATACAGGAATGGAGAACATAACACTTAATGATCCCAGACTAGTGTGATAGCTTTCTTGGACTTCCCCCCATTTCCATTTAAAGTTACATTCTCCAGGCTGAATGAAAGTCTTCCAAAATTAACTAATTTGCTTTTTGTTTAGAGTGAGTGGAATCAACAAGAGACAGAAAAAACAAAAAATACCTGAAAGATGGCACAAAAAGGCAAAACAAACAATGTAAATGTATGACCCAACTGGATAACAAAAATAATAATGAAAACTTAGCGTGTAAACACTTTATTATAAACACTTTCATCCACAGACGTCTTCAGAACACATTTAAAACTTAATCAAATAACCAAATATTTGTATCAGCACCCCACCCATTAAACCACTTCAATTATTCAGTTAAGTACATACAAATATAAATGAACATAAAATTCCTTATACCTTAAAACAAACTTTTAAATACTATAAAAAATTCAACATACACTGAAATCATACTTTATTTAAATACAACCTTCTATGTTTTAAAAACACTTTGTTAATCATTTCATTAAGTCCTGCTTTTTATCAGCTTCTAATTTTATTTGCCAACTAGTTTCTCTTTGTTCTAGGAAGTTTTTAAAGTCTCCTCCCCTTAAGTCAACCATTCCTTTTTCAATGATAGAAAAAAGAAATTTCTTGTACTTCTTACATTCCAACGTATGTTTACAAAGAGAATTATTAAGATCTTTCTTTTTAATACTGTAAATATGTTCTCTCATTCTTTCAAATAAGGCTCTGGTTGTCATACCAATATAAAAAGCCGTACATCCACTACAGACCCCAATATATACTTCCCCCTTGGTTTTGCAAGTAAAGTGTCCTGGTACCTTAATGAGTAGAGCAATGACTGCAGGGACACAAAGGGACCTTCTAGGATATACCTACAGACATTACAATCCTCACACTTAAACATCCCCATAGTTTTATACTTAAATCTGTTGTCAGGAATGTACATTGTGTTATTATTTTGCAACCAACTTTTTAGTTTATAATTGTTCTTATAAACAAAATTAGGGTTCATTCATTATTTCCTTCCAGAATCTTCTAATTACTTTGTATTATTTTACGTATAGTCATACTGTCAATTGTCATATCTAACTACATACTAGCTTTTTGCTCCTAATTTCAGTACACTCCTTATTATGACTATGAAAGGTGTGTTTTAAATATTGACAGGGATTCATGAAGATTACCGCAAACTGTAGACTACATATACACTTAGTGTAATCTTTCTGAGTGACTAGAAAGCACAAAAAATGTGATACGAATGTTTTTGAATATATATCATGTACACTTAGTGTAGGCTTTATTGAATCTGGCCTGTAATCTATTTTCTGGATTAAATGGATGAGAACAAATTTTATATATATATATATATATATATATATATATATATATATAATTTGATCGACAAGAATTTTAGGTGGGGGGCTTCGCCCCCACCCCAATGTGGGGGGCTGTGCCCCATACACCCCCCCAACTATATATATCAACTCCAGGGTTGCACAACATTGGGGAAGGGGGCAAATGCTTGTCGATCAAATGAACTGTCGACCAAATAAACAGTCGACCATATGAACTGTCAACCAAGTCATATAGACCCATATATATATATATATATATATATATATATATATATATATATATATGTCTTTGTTCATTTTTTCTACAGACTTTACATCAATAATATAATAAAATTATCTCCAGTTATTCGATGTACCTTGACATGCCTAAGACATAAAGATTTCATCTCCAGCGCTACCATTCTCATTTGATACATTCGGACTGATCTGGGAAAGGATTTGCTGAGAGTTTGGATTATGGTTTAAACAGCTATAATTTCAGGTACATGTTCTTGTTATTGGCATTACATCAATCAAAACAGTTACATTTGGCAAAATTGTGGGAGGAGGTTTTAAAACATGTGAAAAACATTAAGCTGTACTGCTGTTGAAATATATAGCATACTCTCTTGCCTGTCTTCTTTATCTCAGTTTACATTGTGCACAGTTTTCACATTTAAGTGTTTCTAGACCCGTTCCTTATGTTTTTAGCTCACTTGCTCTTGTATTAGCTTATACAAATGCAAAAGTAACTTATTTTATTTGACTGTGAACAATAACCTCATTAAGGTGAACGAGATCAGTTAAGCTTGCTACGACTTCAAGATTTCTGCTCTAACTTTATTTATTTTTTTATTTATTTGATTTTACATTTGTCGACTGGGACTAGTCTGACTGAGCTGCAAGTAGCCTTTTTTCAGCAGAGGCCTGCGGAGAAAAGCTCCACAGAAAGGTACAATACAAAAAAGTGATTACAGTGATAATTACAATATTTGCTGGTATTCAACAACATTACAGAAGTTACAAATATTTAAACATAATCATTTCTAATGCAGATAATATGAGATATAATTATATTATTACAGTAAATAGAGTGTTAGTTGTAGAAAAACATTAGTTACTTACTAAAGCTGTTTGAAGGGAGGTTTATAGGAGTTAAGCTAACGGACAGGAAAAGATAAGTTAGATAGTAAGTGATAGACAAGGTAAGGAAATAAGTGATTAAAGATGAGCAGAGGGAAAGCCAAAGTAAGGGATAGTGATCAACTAAGGGGCAGATTATATAGGGCAGGACAGCAAATACAACTTTAACAAAAAAAAAAATACCACCAAGACCACCGATCCAAGAAGTAAGTGAATTTAATAAAACACTTAGCACCTCAGCTTACACAGCCTTCCAAGAGTCTTTATATAGGGAAGGACAGTTTATGGAGGATGTGTACAAGGACAGGACCAGAGTGTTTTTAAGTATTCCTTTGCAGCTGATTTGAATTTTTTGGGTTGCGTTATTTGTCTGATTTGGAGTGGAAGCTTGCTCCAGGCAATGGTAGGATGATAGCTATAAAGGTTACTACCCATTTTAGTCTTAGGTTTGTGAATAAATAGTAAGTCTTGTTCAGACCTGCGAAGTGATCGAGGAATAGTGAGATATACAGGAGGATAGGCTAGGGCAGTAGAAGGGTTGGTATAATATAGAATGTATAATCTGGAACTGAGAGAGAAGAAGCAGATTAGGTAGTTCCAGCCAGCTTAAGTGTTTGTGAGACACAGTGATGAGTTTTACAAGTATCTTGGGCAGAGAATCTAGCTATCTTGTTATAAGTTGAGTTAAGTTTTGCTAGCAGTGTGGTGTTGAGGTTTGTGAATATTTGAGAGCCATACAGAAGACTAGGTAATAGATAGGTATGGAATAGGGTTACTTTAGATTTGTTGGTGAGAAACTTTCTATTTCTGTAAAGGAAGCCTAATTTTGATGGATCTTCCTGATGCAGTTATTAATGTGCAAGTCAAATTTAAATTGATCATCTATAGTGACACCTAAGAGTTTGGTACTGATTTCAGCTACTGTTGGTGTTTTAATTAGAGACATTATAGTAAAAGTAGATCTGAGATGGGTAAGAGTTTTTGGGGGAAAGAGAAGGAGTTTTTTTTTATGGTTTAGGATAAGTTGGTAAGTGGTACGCCAGGATTCCACTGATGTAAAAGCAGCTTGAGTCTGAGAGATGAGATTAGAGGGAGAGTCAGAGATAGCAATTACTGTAGAGTCGTCTGCATATTGTACAAGAGATGATTGGGGGCAAGAAGTATAAAGTAGATTTGTAAAAATATTAAATAGCAGTGGAGCAAGGATGGGGCCTTGGGGTACACCCATTGTTATAGGGAGAGAAGGGGATAGTGCTTAGAGCCACTTTTCTGATTGTGATTGATCCGTGAGATAGCTGGAAAACCAGGTGACTGTATCAAAAGAGAAATTAAGATCAGCTAGTTTAGTCAAACGTAGAGAGTGTGAGACAGTATTGAAGGCTTTAGAAAGGTCTAAGAATAGGCAGGAGACAAGTCTGTTGCTATCATGAGAAAGGGATATAGAGTTAGTAAAGGAGATTGGTGCAGTGGTTGTACTGTGCTTTGGGTGGAATCCATGCTGTGTAGGAGTAAGTAGATTTTTTTTGTTGTATATATTGAAATGTCTGCTTGTGTATGCATTTTTCAAGTATTTTTGAGAGGGGCGATAGGATGGCTATAGGTCTAAAGTTAGAGATTTCATGAGAGTTTCCATCTTTGTGGATAGGTAAAGAGTAGAATTGTTTCCAGATAGATGGAACTTTAGACTCAGTAATAGAGGGGTTAATGAGGATACATAGAGGAAAGGCAAGAGTATCAGCAGCAAGCTGGAGAAAGAAGGAAGGAATATTATCAGCAGAAGCAGAGCATGATTTTAGTTTGGAGAGTAAGGATTTAATATACGTAGTAGATACAGCTGGAAAGAAATGTGTTTAGAGAAGTTGTGACTTGAAGGTAAGACAGAGTGATTGGAGTCTTTCGCTAACAGGGGATCTGTTTTGACCATCTTTGTAACAGTTTCTATAAAGAAGGTATTAAAGATAGTGGCAGTGTCTTCAGGTGTGTTATTTGGGTAGGGATTGGGGGAGGAAGGGTTGCCAGGGTGCAATATTTGGTTGATTTGAATTCCAACATTTTTGGGGATTAGATCTTAGAGCTGTAGGAGTGTTAAAGTAAAATTCCTTTTTATCATTGGCAATTTTTTTTGTGTAGTTTCTAAGTTCACTATACTTTTGTCAGTCAGAATGGAGTTTATGCTTTATCCAGGTTTTCCACAGCCTGTTTCTGTTTCTCATTAGGGAACAGGTTGTCTTAGAGAGCCATGGAGGTATTTTGGATTTTATTCTTACAGTATGAAGGGGTGCAAGGGAGTTTAATATATCAAGAAAGATAGTGTTAAAAGATTGGACTACTTCATCTAGAGTAAGTTCTTTAAGGTGGCTCAAGTTAATTCTGGAGAGAAGGATGCTAAAAGTTTCAGGGGAGAAGTTGGATAGTTTTCTACAGGCAATGTATCTATGAGGTCTGGTGAAGTGAGGGGTAAATCTAATAACTTTTATAGGAGAGTGATCACCAAGGGAGTTGGATAAGGTTTCAGGGTCGTAATATATGGTAGGGTCTGAGACTAGTATTTAGTCAATTAGAATACTAGGAATTTGAGAGTTGTTAAAGGGTGTAGGTTCTGACATAAGTTGTGTAAAGTCATGTAAGTTAATGTGAGAGGTAGAGTTGGGGTCACTTAGAGTTAGCCAATTTATATTTACATCACCAAGGATGATAATTTTGTTTGAGTAGTGTTCTGTAAGATAAGCAAGTAAGTTTTCTAGTAGAGGAGTATTGTCACCTGGAGGAATATAAATGGCTACTACAGTGATAGTACTGAAGTTTTTGGTTTGAAGTTAGCTGCCATGATTTCTGCAGGAGAGAAAGATGGGATGGGTTCATTAAGATGAGTGAAGGTTAGTTGGTTAGAGTAGATAAGAGCAATGCCTCCCCTTTTTTTAGGGTTATCAAGGCAAATGGCCATTCCTACATGAAAATTAATCATGTTTTAGTACCTTAACCTGTATTCTAGTTTAGTCTGTTTGCAGCAGCAATTATTTTTTTATAAAACATTAAACCCTGCACAACTTGTGCCTTAATTTGTTAAAAATGTGGCTGTAGAAGCCAGCTCCATGGTATAGGCAGATAGAGCCCTAATTATGACATAGATACATTTGGTTTGGTTAAAGGCCTGCACACTGTAGAAGTGGGCAGTGGAGGACGAGAAATAATGCAGCTGAGTCTGCTCATCACCTGGCATGGTGAGTTGCTGGATACACATGCCCTGGGAAGGATGCTCTAAGGAAATGAGATGGAGGGATCCACCTGCAAGGTGGGAGAATGGCTATCAGGGGATAAGATCACTTCTGGTAGTAAATGATAAAGTTATTTTACCACCCCATTGCATGACCGCCGTTTGCCTGTTTCAGGAATGTATGAGATAAAGATATTATTTAAGAAAAATCCCTCTGATTGCTTTTTAGTTGATGAAGTTTAGGGAAAAAAATATTGGAGAATTGCAATTTAAGACCATAGTTTTTAACGTAATATGTGAAGTTACTAACTGTCATTCATGTTTTGCTGTGGTGTTTTAAAAAATTCATATAGCATTTATGTTTTGCACTTTATTCCTCACAGTTCTTTCTACAGTTAAATTAAGATCAAAGCCAGTTGAATTAACATTAGTTTTTAAACTTCAGCCTCTTGGAATAGCTTCCATCTCAGTATGCCGCTGTAGTATAGACTAGTTAAACTACTGCACTTGTCTCTCCTAGAGTATTTGTAAGTATAAAATAAAATGAAAGAAATGAAGGCACAAACATCCACGCAATAAATATTCAATGTAAAGCTTTTGAGTCAATACTCTTTCTCAATACACAAAACCTCAGTTAAAAAAATGTTATTTAAATATACAGTGCCAGCCAATCATATCAAAAATCAAAATAATTAATTAACTAATTAAATATACTTAAACTAAAATACAAAAATTCTTCACACATAAAATATATCACATATAAAAGTATCATACATAAAAATAATAATGTATCCTCATTGGACATAAAAATTGCTTAAACTTTAAATAGGTTTAATACTATTAACCTTATTAAGGCGTGGATGCATGTCTGCTCTAAAATAATTAATCCATTTGTATTCAGCTCTTCCAGTTATGTTAACATCACCCCCTCTTGGATTTGCATGGATTCTCTGAAGTACCCTAAACTTAAATGTATGGTCATTACCATTCTCCATATTGTGTTTATATAAAGTATTTATTTCTATGCCCCTACGAATTTCTGATAAATGTGAAGCTATCCTTTCTTTCAGTCTACAGTTGGTTTTACCTATATAGAAGCATGAGCATCTCACACAATTTGCTAAATATACAATGTTTTCACTGGTTCAGATGGCAAATCTTTTAAAGGAAAATTCTGTTTTAAGGATAGGATGTACAAACTTCACATCTGTGTTAATATATTTACAATACATGCAGTTAAAACAAGGAACCACATTCTTAGCCTGTACCTGTGCTACAGCTCTATCAGACCTAACATCCTTGTAAGTTAATAACTGTTTTAAATTCTTCTCTCTCTTAAAAATGCCACCTGTACCAATGAGAACATGTATTGTATTTTAGTTTAAGTATATTTAATTAGTTAATTAATTAATATGATTTTTGATATGATTGGCTGGCGCTGTATATTTAAATAACATTTTTTTAACTGAGGTTTTGTGTATTGAGAAAGAGTATTGACTCAAAAGCTTTACATTAAATATTTATTGCGTGGACATTCGTGCCTTGATTTCTTTCATTCTGTTTGGTATTTGGACTATCAAGACAAGTTTGACTGTTGTTCTACCTGTTTGCTCTGTATTTCTACATATATGCATTTTTGAAAAAAATCTCTGTAATAGCTTTTTGTACTAAAATGCATCATACTTCTTTAAAAATTCGATAATACTGGCCAAGTATACTTAATTATATTTAAAATAAGATAAAATTTTAAGATAAATTATGAATTTTTTGTAACACTGACAAAGTTTATAGCTGTATATACTTTAATGTTGCTGTTTGAATATGTTTATAAACCTACTGAAGGTCTAATTGCTTATTACTTTCATTATATGAGTATATATCAAGTTGTTAGGTAAAACAGTCTCCTTGAGGACTGCAATGACCAAATGACTAATAGTTTATATATATTTTTCACTTTAAATGACTTAAAAATATTTTGCATTTATGCTGCTTTTCCTGGTAAAGCAGCTGATAGCACCACTAACTTTAATCTGACTCTGAACCCTGGCCATCAGCATTAAATGTTTTTACTTAGGTGGTCTATCCATTGACAGGCATGGCTGAACTCTGTAAGAGAAGCAAATTCTTTTGTAGTTTTTGTATATATAGTGGAAAACTTGTAAACTTTTATGCTGTCAGTACTGAGCTTGTTTAATTCATTACAGCCGAATGACACCTCATCCTCATCCCTAGGATATTTCTGCAGTTACATCCTATTGATGCCTGTAGGTGTCAAATAGTGCTTGTTCACATTTATATTAATAATTCCAAAAACATGCTCCATACAAAGTATTCATCTTAAAGCTTACACAATGGCAAATACAACACTATCGATATTTGGCCTCTGTTTCATGCAGATAAGTGCCTCATGGCGACTCTATGGGTAGATCCCACAGAGTTTTCATGGCATATTATGGAAGTAGATAGACAGGCGTTTTTTCCACACAGATATCACTGCTGCCCAGTTGTGCAACAACCAGGTTTTGAACCCAGTTCTACCAGTTGTTAATCTTGCACTTTAACATCTGTGCTATCATGCTGGTGTCTAATGCAGGTAAAGAGAAATTAATTGTTGCTCATATAATATTCATTTCTTTATATTGTCATAAATTTCATATTATTCTAGGTATATGCACAACCAAGTAGCACAGACAGAAATGCTTAGCCTCACATGAAAGCACCCATCCAGAAAAAGAATATGCTGTTGGCAGTAATTGTGTAACTTGAGTGGTTGTTGAGCTATTGTAAGTTGTTTACAAAATATTACAAACTTAATAGTTATTATGCTTACTGTGACATAAAATCCAGTTTAAGACCTAGAACCTAAAGAATACTACCATTATAAAATAGTTTGTGTAGAAGAGTTTGTTATTACACTTCTTTATAAACTCTATGGTTCCAGATATATGAATATTAGCTTGAAATGTGAGGACATAATTTGATTCTATCAAAAAAACTTTAGGCTCTGCCCATTGCAAGTTACAGTGCAAATTTCCAGAGCCTCCTACTGGGTGCAGACAACAACATGATAAAGCTAAAGATTTGAGTACTTACTTTAACCTTCTTGGATTCCTTCCCTCCCATAAAATGCACAGTACATTTTCTCATATGCTGTTTAAACTCATAATATGTGAGAGTTTAGGAATCCATATAATTTTGTTAGATCATTGTAGATGGCTGCTAGGTTGAAATATTTCCAGTATTCTTTAAGTGAAATTTGCTAGGTAGAAGGATTTCCCCATCTTCTTTTAGTGAAATGTATGCAGGCTGCAGGATGCATTCAGCATGACTCCTCAAAACTAGATGAAGAGCAACTTTGTCAGGAAAGTTCTTATTAGACAGATGTCAGAATGGTATGGCTGGATTTTAAAGAGTAGGCAACTGGATACTTTTCTCAGCCTGTAATTTTAGTTTTAAAACTTTTTTTTTTTGCATTTATACTGCTTCTCATTGTGACTATGTAAAATGTGAATTAATTATTTTGTTGCATTTTATTACTTCTTATTGTGCAGATGTGCTGTCTGTTTGTTGTAACCTTGCAGCACTTATGCAACATGGACTTAGTCTGCTGTAGGTCATATCCAATTACTGCTTTACAAGCAAGGTAAACAAGCAAGCAAACATAGATAAATAAATAAATAAATAAATAAATAAACAAAAAATAAATAAATAGGACAGCAGTATTTAAATCCATACAGAAGAAAAGCATGACGAAGACATGCTAATTCAAAAAGTAACGTCACAAAACAGACATAGCAAACATCAGCTTACTGGGAAAGGAAAATTAAGTACTCCACTAGTGTTAGCAAAATGTCTGCACAAAGCATTTCACATGTCGGCCCACTCAGTAAGTACAATAAAGTGGGAAAAGAAACCTTAAGTCACTTTTACAGCAAAGGGAGCCTGTCCAGTTAGCTAATATCCATTGTTGAGTTGATTTTATTGTTTGCCATAACAACCAGGCAGCTGAACTTTCTTAATATTTTAGTCACTCTCTGTGCAGGTAATCTAGTGAATAGAAGTTTGGCTTCCTCAGCCACTTTGAGGTCAAAAATATTCCACAAGAAGATTTTTGACACAGTATAAATAGTTTGAAGGCTGTTCCCTGAAGATGAGAAAGATAGATCTGAAAGATCCAATGTAAACAAGTACAGGCCTAGGATAGAGGTCTGTGGGACACCCTGACCATAACCTAGAATTTCACCTGTCCAACTGTTGTATGATATTAGCCATACCCTATTTGTAAGCCATGCAGCTGTCCATTGTATCGAATGCATCAATACCTAGTTGTTCTACTTTATTAATCAATGTTTTGTGTATGAGCCTATCAAATGCTGAAGTTGAATCTGTATACATCGCAGCAGAATTTTTCATCCACAGCTGTTATTATATTCTTATAGAACATCACGTTACAGGAGATAACCGATCTGTTTTCAACATATGCATGCTGATATATAGTTTCAAGTCCCAACCTTTCCAATTCTGACAATAATTTATCCAATATAACCTTCTCCATTATTTTTCCACAACATGAAAGTAAACATATGTATAACATGTTTGACTGTGGGTTTGTTCTACTCCTCTTTCTCCTTAAAGACAGTGGATGTCTCCAGTCTTAAAGAATCTCCCCATTTATACCACCTAGTAAATAACAGATATAATGGTACTGTAAGTTCATGCCAAAGTGTTCTCAGGTCATTATTACTAATTCCATCTCCTTCCAGTGCTTTGTTTGGACCCAGTTTGCATAGTTTTTTTTCAATGTGATCTAATTTGAGTTCAATATATCAAGTTACTTGGATGTCGCTAGGACAATTTATCACTCCTATGTGGAGCCAAACTTCTTTGCATAAGATTTTGTAAACATATCTATAATTTATGTCTGAGAATAAATTTGAGAAACTACACACAGTTTATCAAGTTGTATGTTTTTACTCCTGTCACATCTTATGTATCTATAAAATGGTTTCCTATTATGCTCAATATACTTATATAAATTATGTTCACATTTTTCTTCATCGTGTCTAACACTATGTTTAATTTGTCTGTCCAGCTTGCTTATTTTATTTTCCAAAGTCATAGTTTGACCTCTTTTCCATTTTTCACATTTGTTGTCTTTTACCTTAGTCAAGTATATTGTTCTTATAAAAGTATATCCTCTTGAAGTTGTGTGCCCAGATCCTGATGTTAAACATTTTTTTTTTATTTTTTGCATTCAGGCAGTTTCTCTTTCAAAACTTTCCACATTCCTTCTGCAGTTTTTCCTCTGAATGCATCACTCTAATTAGTTTTAATCAGTGATAGTTTGACTTTCATATAATCTTCACACGCTGCCATGAGCTTCCATATAATCTTCACATGCTGCCATGGGATTCCATATAATCTTCCCATGCTGCCATGGGATTCCATATAATCCTCACATGCTACATGGGCTTCCATATAATCTTCCCATGCTGCCATGGGCTTCTATATAATCTTCCCATGTTGCCATGGGCTTCCATATAATCTTCACATGCTGCCATGGGATTCCATATAATCTTCCCATGCTGCCATGGGATTCCATATAATCTTCCCATGCTGCCATGGGCTTCCATATAATCTTCACTTGCTACATGGAATTCCATATAATCTTCACATGCTACATGGAATTCCATATAATCTTCACATGCTACATGGAATTCTATATAATCTTCACATGTCACCATGTTAACTCTTTGCTTACCAGCCTCTACTGGTTAATGTTGGGGGATTTTTAGTATCCAGGTTGACAAAATGACTATGGCTCTCATAAAATAATTTCTTTGTGTAATGAAGGGATTCAGGTCTGCTCACATCATTCCCTCTGCTACCCATCACTATGGGGGATACTTCTGAATTATTCTTTCAGATGTTTCCAAATGGAACTTTATGGTACAATTGATTGCTTTTCAGATGAGTGTCACTGCCTAGGTCACTTTGAGGTTGAGCTGCCTTAGGTGGATGTTCCTGGTCTAGGCTAGTAAAATGCAGGAATATCAGTCTGGTCATCTGGAGACCTGCTTTGTCCTGTCTTGTAGCAGCTCTTACAGGAGTGCTGTACAGTCAGTCCAGATGAACTCCCTGAGGCCTGTGATTTATCTTTGACATCTTCAGTGAACTGCTATGTAATGGGCCTTGTATGCCTAGTCAATTTTGCTTCCCATGAGCTGTATTATAACTTTTAATGCCTTACATTAAGGTAGACAGTTTGAAGGCTTAAGTGAGGGTGGAATTGTATTTTGAGTGCTTGAAACAGGCTTCATCTGGTGAATGCTTTCTCTGTCTATCTGTTGAGGCATTCAGAGTATTCAGAGACAAAACTTTTGTATTTTTCCCTGGGAGATTTGTGCTACTACAAACCACCCAACTTCTCCTTTCCTGATAGCCTCACCTGTCTTGAAACCCCGAAAGCCTTTACTTCTGATGCATGTGATGAAGCTGCTTATGTTTTCACAGAGGAGCTGGTCTTGATCAGTTTGACTATGCTAGTGAACTGGGTCTCTGGAAGTGGGGTAGCTGAGTGTGGAGTACTGTCACTTGGAGATGGAATGACTTTTTCTACATGATTACACTAATTTTTTTACCTTGATATCTATCATCCACCAGGTCACACAGTGATATCTCCCCTGCTCAGCTAGACTAGTTATGTCTTGTCTTGATACAAGGGTGTCTCTTCCTGTACTGGATCATTATTTCATCTGTAAAAATCAGAGAATTTGCATTCATTCTTAAAGGAGGCATTGGTAATCTTATTGTCAGAGAATTAATTTAGAGCCAGAGTACCTGGGTAATTATCCCCCATTCATGACCAGTGCAATTATTAGTAAGACTCTGACAATGCTGGTGGACATGAAGCCAGATTATTACCTCCAAAATCATGTCATCCATGTCAGTCCAGATTTCAGACCAGAAATAATACTTAGCCAGTGACCTCTTAATTATACAAGATCATTGCATATTCATGGTTTTGTTTCTTATTTTACCTGTCATCAATCCGTGTCACTGTTGATAACAGAATCCTCTTAAAACTTTTAAGTCTCATTTCTGGTATTCTTGGGTAAGATCTTGGAATGTTTATTACCTAGCTTAGAGATCAGTCAAAAAAAGGTGTTTTACAGAGCTAAATCATCCTCTTTCTAGCTCTTGACTATGGTTTAGCACAAGACTGTGTTCTGGGTCCTGTATGGTTCATTGTTTCTGTACTGATTTTATGAGCACATTCAAATCTGAGGTTTGTGCTTCCATTGCTATTAGCACTGACACATAGCTATACCTGTCCACCTTTCAGGGTACTATGTCAGTTCTCAACTCCCTGGAAGATGCTATGGAGTTTATTCCCAGCAGTAGATGGTTTATAGCCAGTTTTACTTCAATACCTGCAAAACACAGCCTACTTTGGGATTGTAAATTTCTCCTTTGAACCTCTGCATAAAAAAAAAAAAAGACAAACTGATATTTGTGTAAAAAATGCAAAGTCTAAGAGAAATCTTTCATGAAAGACTAACATTTAGGGTCCTGTTTGTTGACTGTTATAAAGTTTTATGATTTCATCTTACGAATATCGCTGTTATCAGACATCTTGTCCATCCAATGTTCTCAGATTTGTGATCCATGCCCCGGTTCTTCTCACATGGATTGTTGCCACACCCTGTATCTGGGGAAGCAAAACTTGCACTAGATGCAGAATTGTGAAGCCCGGCTACTTCCTGGTACCTCTCATTGTCATCATATAATGCCAGTTCAGTGGACTCTATACTGACTGCTTGTTCAGTCTTACATTATTTACAAGGTTCTGTTTTTTGCCTGTTAGCTCTGCATGATATGGGGTCTCAAACACAAACAAATAATGCTACTTTAGCATCCTTCTTGCACCCCCTGCTCTTTCACCTCTGTGCTGATTTTCTTTCCAAGAGTGTGGCTAAGCTATTCTGGTATCCATTGCTTTGCCTTTCAGCCCCCCTCACCTTTGGAAACTGCTTACTAAAGTAGTTCTTAAATGAATACTTTTAAAGGGTCTCTAAAGACATACCTATTTGACTTGGCCTTTAATACATTGTTCTTCAAGGTGGCCTTGCCATTATTGTGACTGTATTATTGTTTTGGTTTTATATGGTGGTGTGTTATTGAGTTGCACATTGCTTAGTTTTAAGATGTTTTTAAGATGGAGATGTTTTCCACCATTTTGTAGTGTGACTAGAATATTTATTAACTTTCAAACAATACCTGTGGTTATTTTGGACAAACATATAAGTACACATGTTCTTGAACTGCAAAGCCAAGTTGCAGCTGTCAGAGGAACACTGGTACCTCATTCAGCATATGGCCTAACTTCACTTTCTGTGCATTAGTCAGGAATGAGAATATATTTTGCATCTTGTTAAACAAAATCTGCAGGTTTGTGGGTCTCTTACTGCCTGGAAGAGTGCAATGATGTGAAAGTTCATAGTGGTAGTCTAAGTTTCAGTCAAATAATGGACTGATCTAGCAGCTGAATTTTATGTTTTTGGTATATCTTACCTAGACCACTGTCTCTTCACTGATAGGGTTATACAATTCACCTAATGGTCTAACTTCTGTTTCTTGTGAACATTTTTAACAGGCTTTGACCAAGAAGCAACCTAAAGGTGGTGGTATGTTTGTGTGTCTGTGTGGGGGTGGGGTGGGGTGGGGTTGCACATGTTCTTCAGCTGTTCTGACCATTTTGGGAGGTTTCCCAGCTGAGGTCAAAAGTCATTGAATCTGATGTCATTTAGGAAATGCATTTGTTTTTTCAATAAAATGGAACACTGATGTGAATATATAACACAGACATCTAGAATCAGAAGCATTCTGTGAATCAATTCTACTTCTACCCAACCGTTTATGAACTGATGTAGCATGTGATAAACTGATTTTAATCAGGACCCTCTAGGCCAATACTGAAGCAACTACTGGGGGGTGCAAATAAATCATGTGAGCCTGATTTATCTACTCTGCATGATGTTAATTTCTGCATTGTAGAATTAAGTGGTACTGCCATTATCTCATGCTGATCTGCTTCACAATTTCATACATTTATTTCAGTGATATATGTGATTAAGCTACTTGTTGACTGTATGTTCAATTATTTATACTCATATATTTTCACATAATACAACATTTATTTTGTGTTATAGCCATTTATTTGCTTTCACTTGCATTGCGATTGGGAAAGGTTCCTATAATATTCACTACCTTACTTTGGTAACAAATAAATAATGATGAATAATACTTACACTGAAGCAATTCATCAGGAAACATAAATAGAATACCGTTTCCTTGTGTGTGTGTGTGTGTGTGTGTGTGTGTGTGTGTGTGTGTGTGTGTGTGTGTGTGTGTGTGTGTGTGTGTGTGTGTGTGTCTGTGTGTGTGTGTGTGTGTGTGTGTGTGTGTGTGTGTGTATGTGTGCATCTGTGTGTCTGTGTGTGCATGTCTTTGTGTCTGTGTTGTGCATATGTGTGTGTGTGTCTGTGTGTGTCTGTGTGTGTGCCTCTGTGTGAGTATATGTCTTTGTGCCTGTATATATGTGTTGTGCATATGTGTGTGCGTATGTGTGTGTGTGTGTGTGTGTGTGTGTGTGTGTGTGTGTGTGTGTGTGTGTGTGTGTGTATATATTTGTCTGTGTATATGTGTGTGCCTTTGTGTGTGCATATGTGCGTGTGTGTGTGTGTGTGTGTGTGTGTGTGTGTGTGTGTGTATGTGTTGTTTGGCAGTATTAATCTCCTTACAGCTTTACACTGTAAAATAATTGTTTTCTACAGTTTTTTCTGACTCTGGACCTAGCATACATATATAGCTGCTTAATTTTCATATACTATGAAGAATTACAATCAGGTTTCTCGTATTATAAACAAGTAATAGATTTTGAGATTCACCTGTCAAGCTTTACTTTATTTTACGGTTGAATTGAATTTCTTTGACTTTCTTGACATTCATTTCTCAAACATGTAACAATTTTGTTATGATCTGACATCTGATTATAATCCTCTACATTACAACAAGGTCTGTACTAAGAACTTCCCTAGAACAAGTGTGTTATAGGGAGGTTCTTAATTGCTGCTAAACACTGTTACAACTAACTATAATGTTTTCTGCATTGAATTCATAATAGACTACGTGGGAAACTTAGAGTTGTAATATGCCTCATGCTGCCACACAGAGAACCTCACAGAAGTACCAGCCAACAGCTTTAAAAGCTATTGAACATGTCAAGCTGTCACACTTTTTATTTTTTTAACTGGTAATACATTTAGACAGCTGCTTTTTATGGTATGAAACTTGAGTTTAGTAGCAATGAAAGGTGCCTAACAAAGAAATATGATTGGTTTTCAATTGTAAGTATTTGCTATTTATTTTTTAAATAGATTCGAGAAAGTCACTTCTCAGGCTTCACTCTCAAGGTGCATTTCTTGAATCTGTTTCTTGAACACATTACAACTTGGTTATGATGCTGAGTGCTAATCTTCTGTACTAAGGTAAGGCTTTGTGGAACATTTAAATTGCAGAAAATTAAATTAAATTTCTTTAGAAATATAATTAATTACAGTCACATAATTGGGTCATTTACAAATTTAGGTACACATATTTTACAGATATATGTGTAACAAATATCAACGTGTCTTAAAGCAGAAAGAATGTCTACATGACAGAATCTTATTACATTATTTTTAATCTCACTGCATACCTAAAGAAGAGTCACATAAAGCAGATTAGACAGGAAACTACCTGCACAGGTGAAGGGCTGCTGTTTGGTTCATTGTAGAATACAGCTTCTTGGTAAGGGGTGTCTGAGGGGCACTCTCACATTTTATTTCTTTCAGACATGTTGGTTTAACTACACATTTTGTACCACTGAATTATTATTTGGTTAAAGAAAAGAATTTCCATTTTTTCAGCTCTACATTCATATATCTTTGCCAGGAATGCTTCATATTTCACAAGTCTGAAATCACACCTTTCTACTTTATATCCAAATGTTGTGAGTGAGACAGCGATCTTCTCAATGGAAAGAAAAATATGTTTCATTTTTATCATTTCAAACTTCTTATTAGAAGGCATATGACTACATGCATCTCAGCATTTTGTTCATTCTAAATGAAGAGGATTTATGAGCAGGTCACTGCCGAGGCACAGGAACTAGACAGTGACACACATTCTTATAAACTCTCTGTCTTTTAGCAGAGGATTTCTGTCATTTTCAGGGATATATCATTTTGATTGTAGCCTGCAGAAAGGAAATGGGAATGGAAAAACTTCACTTTGCTCAGCAGTATATAAATTCAGTTTTAGGTTGCCTCTGTCACTATTCAAGATAAAGTAGTAATGTAAAAAGACAGCCAAAGCCTTGCAATTGTTAAAATGTGCTTTTGATACTTGCATGTTCAGGTGCTAATGTTCTATATCAACCACAGTTTGCACCTTTGTACCTGTTACTTGCCATCAGTTTCGTAACATAGCGAGTCTATGTAAAGTGCAACTAAATTATCTTCTTTTCTGAAGATAGGGACATACCCAGTAAAAAAACATCTTTTTCCTCAGCAGTAGAGAAAATGTTTAGTAACTAGTCTACAGAAAGCAGATAAGTGTCCTCAGGTGTGTCAAGTGACTGATGATACTTCCTACAAAGAAACAAAACTATTAAAACATATGAAGTCACCTGCAGTTAGATGTTAATGAACGTCATCCTTTGTTTTTATTTTTATTGTATTTTGTTTCTGTTTACCAGGTTTGTCAAATGGGTTTACTAAAAAAACTCTTCCAACAGAAGCCTGGGGAGAAAAGCTCCAATATATTAACAGAGACTCTTGGAGAAAAGTCCCAATATATTAACAGAGGCCTAGAGAGAAAAACTCCATTATATTAACAGAGGCCTGGGGAAAAAAGCTCTAATATATTAACAATGGCCTGGGGAGAAAAACTCCAATATATTAACAGAGGCCTGGAGGAAAAGCTCCAATATATTAACAGAGGCTGGGGAGAAAAGCTACACTATATTAACAGAGGCCTTGTGAGGAAAGCCCCAATATATTAACATAGGCCTGGGGAGAAAAGCCTCAATATATTAGCAGAGGCATGGGGAGAAAATCTCCAATATATTAACAGAGGCCTGGATAAAAAAGCTCCAATATGTTAATAGAAGCCTGGGGAGAAAAGCTTCAATATATTGCAAACATTTTTAAACAGACATTCAGTAATATGCATTAACAATCACACATACATTTGCTAATTAAATTACACTCATATGAAATTACTGAAACTATTACAGTATAAATGATACTTTTGTATTTAGAATAAAACCAGGCAACAAGTTGCTTGCAGTAAAAGGTAAACGCTCCTAATTCAGACGACAGTGTATCATAAATAAATTAACCACAAAAAGGAGCGAAATGGCTTTGCAGTAAAAAATCCAGTTCCCAATGTAAAATAACAAAAACAAAAACAGCAAACCTCTATTTCCAAAGTAAAACAGCTTTTTCAGCTCATAAAAGTAGTATGCTGCAAAGTAAAGCAAGTGTAGCTGGTTCTTCAACCCAAAAAGAATCGCACAAAAGTATAATCCAAACGAGAACTTTAATAGCTAGCTAGAGTTAAGCGCTTTCACCAAATGGCTTTTCAAAACTTCAACAACTGCCATTAAAACAAAGCATTTAAATATACAATGGAAGAAGTTCATTGGTGCACATGACATAGTTAATTGACTTAAACTCTAGTTCATTTACATATATACAGAAATCCTTCTGATATACTTCTAAAATACATTTAAAAAAGCTAAGATAGTTTATTCATCATAATACAGAAGGACATAGTATAAATACACATCTATGACCTAAAACAAATGTAAAATGAGATAGTGAAATGTTATAAAAAGTTATAAAACATCCATAGTGTAGCATGAAGAGGAAAAAAGGGGGAAAAATACGATTGATTCAAGTGTAACTATATAAAAAAATTGGATTTTTTACTGCAAAGCCATTTCGCTCCTTTTTGTGGTTAATTTATACTTTTGTATTTAGTAAATACTAAACATTGAAAAATTGAAGAGGTGTATTGGTGAGTTTGCCTTACGATTAGTGATTAGAAATCCAAAGAAATGGAAATTGAGGGAAAGAACTTAGCAAGGCCGAAAATGTTAATTTTGTAGTGATTAAAATTAAAAGGAATGGTAAGTATATAGTGATTAAAAATTCAAATAAATGGAAATGAGGAAAGGAACTTGGTAAGACAGAAAATGATGATATTGTAGTTAAGAGGTGGGGTATTAAGCAGATTTCAGAGACAATTATAAGGTTTGTATTAGAAGTATAGAAGTAGGGTGGTGAGCAGTGTTACAAAACTAAGTATATAGCTGGCAGATGCTCGTAAAACTATTCAGGTGTTGGTGAAGACTGGTTGTGAGAAATAGGATTCTAAGTGAAGAGAAATGGTGTGACAGTATGGTAAGCAGAACATTACACAGGCATTAATACTGGAGGTACTCAGGAGCAAATCCATAGATTTGATAGCTGAAGTTTTAGTTGTATTTTAAATGAATTTACATTTTTGAATGGATTTCAGTGGCAGTGAGATGTGGTTCCATAGTGAAGCTGTACTTTTTGAATGTAGAAAGTTAACTGCACTATTAGATGATTTGGTTCTAGTGATTAGTGATTTATTTATTTATTTATTTATTTACATTTGTTGACTGGGAGAATCCGACTGGATGCAGGTCCATTTTCAGCGGTGGCCCGGGGAGAAAAGCTCCACATTCAAATGTTACAGACATTATACAATTTGAAAAACATATCATTTAAAAAAATTATAGACATTGTTACAGCTGTCGAGCATAATACAAGATAACAACAATGTTGTAAAACAGCTGTAGAATATAAATAGAAGTTTAAACCTTAGTGACAGATGTTGAACATAGTTACAGATGTAGAACATAATTCATCAGTAGATAACTGAAACAAGTTGTTTGTGAGGTACATAACAGACATTATCAATTGTTACAATAAGAAAGTTCTTACTGTATAGTAAGTATTTAGGTTAAAGAGCAATCGAGCTAGCTATTATCAAGGTAGTTAGTGGGGTGGAGAGAGAGGTAGTGGGTGGGTGGAGTGGGTGCTATTTGAGGGGGAGTTGCAAGAGCATATTATGCAAGTTTTTTGGTGTGTTTTTAGTAAAGATTTGAAGTGGGTGCAAGATGTTACAGTGGTAATTGAGAGTGGGAGGGAGTTACATAATTTGGCTATAACGCAAGAGAATAATGCTTCTCCAGCAGAGTTATTGGCTCTTGTGACCTGTAGGAGGTTTTTGTTGATGGATCTTAGTGGTCTGGTGGTAAGAGATGGCAAGAGCATATTATGCAAGTTTTTTGGTGATTTTGTTGTAGCAGGTTTTAAGCTTATTTAGATTACATTGTCTTAGGTTTATATATATTGGAGAGGTGTAAAGTTGGGTGGAGATAAGGTGAGAATTTGCTACTGAAATCTTTGCTGCTTTGGTAAGTAGTTGCTGATTTCTATATAGTGCCCCTAGTTTTTTGTGGACTTTTTTAATGGTCATGGATATGTGAATGTCAAAGTTCAGTTTATTGTCTATTTCAACTCCTATCAATTTGGTGTGTTCTGTAGGATGGATAGTGGTGTTGTCTTTTGCTGTGATGTTAAAGTGAGAGAGGTTTTGGGTAAGTTTGGTGGGTTGGAAAATTAGTAATTTAGTTTTGTTTGGGTTGAGTATTAATTGGGCATCGGATAACCAAGTTTCAACAGAGGAAAAGGCATCCTGTGTGACTTTTTGCAGTTCGGGAAGGGAATGGGCTGAGCAGATGATGGTTGAGTCATCTGTGTATTGTATGAGTGTGCCATGTGTTGTGGCTGAGGCTAGATTATTGGTGAAAATAGAGAAGAGTAGGGGTCCAAGGATGGAACCTTGGGGAACTCCTATGGAGGCAGGTAGTTGGGGGGGATAGGTTGTCCTTCCATACAATGGATTGTTGGTGGTCAGACAGATAGCTTTGAAACCAGTTGGTGACTAATTGAGAGAAGGATAGGTTATTGAGAAGAGAGATGAGTTGTTTGTGTGGTACCGTGCCAAAAGCTTTGGATAGGTCTAGGATAGTAGCTGAGAAAAGATAACCAGCATTTTTATGTTGTAGGATAGTGTTAGTGAAAGAGAGTAAGGCAGTGGTGGTGCTATGGTTGGGTTGGAAACCGTGTTGGGTGCTGGAGAGGAGGTTGTTAGCAAGGAGGTGATCTGAGACCTGAGAATGGATGCATCTCTCTAGTATTTTGGAGAGTGGAGAGAGAATAGCGATGGGGCGGCATAGGGAGGCGAGCGAAGCGGGCAAGAGACCCTGTTCGCAAGATCACACAGTCAAGAGAAAAACAATCAGTGAGAAATGGCTGCTTGGGGCTTTTTGTAGGTTTACAGAGGGTAAAAATAAAGTTAAGGACACTGTTTAGAAGTAGGGACAGTTTTGTATGACGCTTCTAAGTCTAAGGGCAAAAGGGAGTTCCTAAAGCTACAGAGGTGTCTTTTAGTGGTCAGGGAACCAGGCTGGGTGGCTAGATTCCCATTTGAGGTTGTTAGCATTCCTAGGTAGTGAGCACTTTTAGGTGAAACTAGATTAACAGTAGGTTAACATAAATAGCTATATATCCCGTACTTTAATAGCTGTATATCCTGTACTTTCTTGCAAGGAGTTGTTCTGAGATTCTTGATACAGTCAGTGGAACTTGATCCTGGGTAGTACAGTTATGTCAGGGTCTCTCAGAGCATATACCTTTGCAATTGGCTGGACAGAGTTTGTTGCAAGGAGTTGTTCTGAGATTCTTGATACAGTCAGTGGAACTTGATCCTGGGTAGTACAGTTATATCAGGGTCTCTCAGAGCGTACACCTTTGCAATTGGCTGGGCAGAGTTTAATAGCTGTATATCCTGTACTTTGTTGCAAGGGGTTGTTCTTAGATTCTTGATACAGTCAGAGGAACTTGATCCTGGGTAGTACAGTTATGTCAGGGTCTCTCAGAGCGTACACCTTTGCAATTGGCTGGGCAGAGCAGTAGTGCATGCTACCTCAGGGGGACGTCTAGCCTAGGGGTATGAGTGTTTTAAAAATGGTGCCCAAGTTATCGGGCTGAGATATAATCTAGGTCTGGATATGTGGGGAAAAAGGGGGCATGTGCTGAAATCTGGTTCACGAGATCACACAGTCAAGAGAAAAACAATCAGTGAGAAATGGCTGCTTAGTTTACAGAGGGTAAAATAAAGTTAAAGACACTGTTGAGAAGTAGGGACAGTTTTGTATGAAGCCTCTAAGTCTAGATTTTTCTCTACATTATGAAATTCTGCTGGGGGAGTAGTGCTGCATTAAACTGTTAGGAACTGTGCAATTGCTGGCATGTAGAGAAGTGCATGTGTAATGTAGTTAGCTGAGAAAGGGCATAGTTTAATGGGATTCACATCATTAGTCTCAATTTGCCTGCTCTGTGATTGTCATTATGTCACTTAACTAGACACTGCTACTTGGTTGTTACCCTGTTTAAAAAAAAAAAGCATTAAGCTACTGGCTTAGATAAAATGTTGTCTGACTTTTATCTTGTGAGATCTGGAACCCATACCTCCCCTTCAAGTATATTTTGACAGATATAAATCACTGTGATTCTATAAAGCTCAGTACATAGTTTAGCTAAAAAAAAAAACTTACCTACCAGCCTGTTACAGGAGATTAAAACTGATAAAGCTCATGCATAATCTGTTTTAAGAATAAGCAAAACACACAGCTGTCTACTGTTACTATCTACTGCTACTGTTACTGTTACTGTCTACTGCTACTGTTACTGTTACTGTCTATTGCTGTCTACACAGCTGATCTACTTCTCTGAAGTACAGGCCAACACTAAGGGACTCTGGCTAACAAAGTTCGCAGATGACTGCAAACTGGAAGCCATTATTGAATCCCCTAATGATGTCGATACTCTACAAAAGGGCCTTACAGAAACAGATGCCTGGTGTCAGAGCCATGGGCTCAAGCTCAATGCCAAGAAATGTATAGTTATCCCCTTTGGAAAAAAACATGTACCCATGAATTACCACACAGGTGGCAGAACACTAAACACTGAAAGTGTGATGAAAGACTTAGGGACACAGGTGGACAATGGTCTCACTTTCAATAACCACATTACCACAACAGTCAGGAAATCCTTCTATGTGGCACACCTCATCACTAAGGGCTTTTCATCCAGAAAAACGGAGGTCATTGTCCCACTGTACTCATCCCTTATTAGACCCATTATAGAATACAACACCCCATTTGGTATTTACCTCTCAAGACATCTGCAACAACTGGAAAGGCCGCAGAAATACCTCACTAAAAGAATCACAGGCCTAAAGTAGATGCCATATGCTGACCATCTAAAAAAACTCCAGCTATACTCTGTGGGCATATCGTCTACTCAGAGGCGATTTCTGCTTAACATACAAGGCCATGTCAAACCCTGAGCTGTTGGACATACTCCACTTAAAGAAATCTCAATCCCTCAGAGCTACACACTCCAGGGATCTAAACCTTATCATCACAATGAACAAAACATGCTGGAGTGATAGGTTCCTGACCCAGAGACTCCCCATACTCTGGAATAGACTGCCCATACATGTCAAGCAGAGCACCTCATTTGCCCTCTTCAAAAGGAACTTGATGATTGGATGGGAGATAGGAAATTCACCCCGGGGATCATGTCAGTCACCCTGCTAGACAGGGGCTCAGAGAAGTAAATATTGTGGGAAGAAATATCCAGGGAATTGTTATGGCTAGGCTTGCATAGGCCTTAGAGCCGATAGCCTAGTACCAACCTATGAACCTATGAACCTGTCTGGTGACCCCTAATAAACCATGATGATGAAGATCCCCACAAATCTGCAGCTTGTTGGGAAAAATAAAAAAAAAAACAAAAGCAAAGTAAAACCATTAATTCTTTCATTCTCTGATTACAGACTTCTTCCTAATCAGGATCACACTAATGGGTAATTACGAAATGAGTTAATATGACGCAAGTGCTACAAGTCAGTTGCTTAGAGCTCTGAGCGACTGATCCACCATTCTCAGTGCTTATTCAGACTGTCACCTGGCTCAGATACAATCTTCAGAGAAAGTTTTTCATTTACTAGTAGTTTTATAAATACTGTTAAAATACCAGATGTTTCAGTGGACAGAGATAAAAGAACACAAGTGCTTAAGTGAGTAAATCATTGTCACTATGAATGTGTGAATCACTGACTGTAACTAAACAAGTCTTTGTCTCTTTGTCTATGTGAATCTTTCACCTTGACTGCACTGCACCATCTAGTGTATTGATTCTGCATCTGCACACTATGAATTCATTCACTCATGCCTATTACTTCACACACAGACCTTCTTACTTAGATTTTTCAGCTGACACAACTTGAAACAACAAATTGTACTATCTGTTTTTATGCATTCAACACAGCTTAATTTTACCCAGTGGTTTCATTTTGAGTCAGAATTAATATATTGTGTGGTGTTGGGTGTAGACGGGAAATTTTTGAAGCATTGTTTTCTGAACAACCTCTCCATGCTGATATTAAACTCGGACTGGTATCTAATGCAAATGTTGATAAATATACCATACCACGTTTACATTGACATATTTGTGGAGTTTCTAATTACAAGCTTAGCAAAACAACTGTGCACATAATTTCAGCCACATTTTCTTCTTTACATAGGTCATGTTAGGTGTAAGGCATGTTAATATTAGCACGAGCATTTTTTTTTTGCTACAATCACTTACAAAATATTTTTACTTTCTTTCTAGACTTGTATACCTCAGGGAATGGCTTGACCATGTTTTCTATGCTCTCTATGAAGACCTGGACATGTGCCAGTAATTTCACTTGCTCAGCATAAATTCACAACTTTCAATATGCTTAGGTCTCTTTCCTTTAATAGTCTGCTCTTTATTTGAAATTTTCTTGCACCACAAACTATTGTGGTCCTAATCAATGAATCATGAAACTCTCCATATAAAGTCTTTGGCTAGATTCTTTAGCTCAGTAACATGAACAACTATATTTTTGTTACACACTGGGCCCTTCTAAATGGAAAAAAAGATGCACAAATGGCAAGCTGTGTTTTGGGCTCCCAATAAATTCTAAGTAATGTTATTTTATAATTCTTAGTGTGAAAATTGATGGAAAGTTATTCTACTAAGAATTATATTTCAATATTTCCAGATGCATGAATTTATGAAAACAAATGTATTTCTTTGTTTATACAGATATAATTATCTACACTGACGGGATGTAACATTTGAATGTTTTAGCTTCTATGAGGTTTTTAATCAAGGTGCATTTTAGAAGTAATGTGGAATGCATATTACATGATCTGCAAACTCCCTATTGCAAGATATTACTGCATTTGGATTATATACCATGTATGCTACATCTCCCTTGGAGGAGTAGGGAACAATGCCATTGTGTCCTGACATTTGCTACAGCAGTGGCTTAGCTTCTAAGAACCAGCTCGGCTAGCTTGGTACTGGCTGAGGAAGATGAGAGCACAAAGTCAGAGTATCACTGAGGGGTGTTGTGAGATATGCAGTGATTATGATTCTGGTATGCTTGCCATCTGCTAATGGGTAAAGAACAGTAAAATATTGAACATAATTTAGAAAACAGAGGAATGGTAGTGGTAAGTCATAATCAGTGATATGTGACAGTCAGTGGTATGTCATAGTCAATGACATGTGACAGTGGTATGTCATAATTAGTGGTATGCCACAGCCAGTTTTATGTCATAGTCAGTGAAATGTGACAGTTAGAGGTCTGTGACAGTCAGTGGTATGTCATAGGCAGTGGTATGTCATAGTCAGTGATATGTGTTATTGGTATGTCATACTCAGTGATATTTGACAGTCAGTGGTATGTCATAGTTAGTGGTATGCCACATTCAGTGGTATGTCATAGTCAGTGATATGTGACAGTCAGTGGTATGTCATAGTGGTACGCCACAGTCAGTAGGATGTCATAATCAGTGATATGTGACAGTCAGTGGTATGTCATAGTGATTTGTGACAGTCAGTGGAATGTCATAGTTAGTAGTATGCCACAGTCAGTGGTATGTCATAGGCAGTGGTATGTCACAGTCAGTGTTATGTCGCAGTTAACTTTGATATACTTATTTTGCAATGAATGTCCCTTCTCACAAAGAGAAAACTGGAGTACAGTGTGAATGCGGCACAATGGAGTGTGTCAGTGCCCTGTATATATGTCCTGAAAGGGCTACAGTGCTATTTTTAGTGCTATGTTTGTTTTAGAGGTGATAGACTGCCAACTAAAATCATTGGGTGAGGCTGGGCATTAAGACTAAAGTAAAGCCCTGAAACTCTAGTAAGAAAGTGCTGGGTAAAGACCAAACACCGAACAGCAGAGGGCATGATGACACACTAAACTGTATGAAAAAACACATTTGCTTACTTGCTTGCTTATTCCAGCTTGTGTGAAACACATGATTGCCCAAGACCTCTGGGTCTATATTATATGAACGAAAGTTCATATAATCGAATACTGTAAACAGCGAAAATGCTGGACTTCGAACCCTTTATTGTGGGGGGTTGTGCCCCCCCGCTAATTATATATACCAACTCCGAGATCGCACTACAGTGAGGAAAGGGCAAATTTCCTGATCTTCACTGTACCCGATCTCACAAAAAACACATAGATGAACAGCATTTTCACATATACAGCCGTTCGATATTTTGGACTTTCATTCTTCTAATAGGAACCCAGACCTCTTTGCATTATTTTGGGGACTTTCTCCTTTCCTGAATATTATCCACAAAGGAAATCTTTGTTTGGAGAGTTAGCCCCCAACAACTATCTACCCTCACCCATTTGCACTCGCCAGATAGTTGTGGAATGCAGCCCTCCACCCCAAAGACTACAGCAGAATAAATACAGCATCCAGCCCTGCAAATGTGTACTGACTTGTCTTTTATTCAGTATAATCATGGACTGCATTCCTTCACCCCAAAGACTAAAGCAGAAGAAATACAGCAGCCAGCCTTGCAAACATGTACAGGCTTGCCTTAGTGTAAGGGAACTTTACTTGTTTGCTCTGTAATCCTAGGCATGCTGTTTGAAAATGGTACCAAGTTTAATGTTTCTTCTCTTTTGGCCAGTACTTTGTGGTTTGTTTTTGGTTGTTTTAATTAGAATCAAAAATAGCCTCCACTGCACCTTAATCTTCCCCTCCCCTCTAATTAATGAGCTAATCCCTACTCTGCTGGCAGCCGGCACTATGTTAAATGTTCTTTCTAGCTACTGCTTTTGTGACTCTGTCTGTTGCTTGTATAAGCAATACTATGCTGGTTTGCTTCTTCCCTTTTCCATGCTTTGGTTTTCATTTACTAATGAACAATCAGCTTATAATTTGAGCATTAAATATGGTTAGCTTTAACAGTAGTTAAGAAAATGTTCTTTTCTCATTTTCCTAACTTTCTTTTTCTGAACTACCTCAGTCTACTGCCTATCTCACACACCTTTGTAGTTTGCATACTCATAATACACTTAAATATCTTCTTTCACGTAAATACTTCAATACAATTCCTATTATAGTTTTCAGGCTTACAGATAGTTTTTTTCATCCAGGGAAGCTGTACCACCTTCTCAACCTCTTCTGTTCCCCATACCCTACCCCCTATTCATATCCACCTCCACTTCATCTAAACTTTTACCATTCTATCCCCCACCTCTAACAACAAAACAACCAACCAAATTCACTGAGGCATCCAACTGGCCTAACTCCCTAACTTGCAAACTCACCACAGGCCTACCTAACTCACTTCTCCCAATCTACTCCAACAAAAATAGCATATACTTTCCATCCAGCTAACTTTATCTTCCCCTAACTTAGATATAATATGCTACTCCTCCAGTCTACTCTCACAGTTTACTAAGCATATTCAGCATTGCCACATCCTACCACTCTCCCCTTCCCCCATCACCCTATTTTCCCCAGTTCTATACTCCTAGTCAACAAAGACCCACCCATCAACTACAAAATTGCATAAGTCCCTTCCCATCAGGAACTGAGGCCCTCTTCATTTATAGCTACCTCAAAGAGAATGACCAGACTCATACATCAGTATCAGACCCAAGAGATAAATATAAAAAGTGGTACAACTTCTCTCACCACACTTCCACTCTCCCACTCTGGAGATACATCCACCCAAACCCTGGATCTCCCCTTCAAACCAACCAAACCCCATCTAACCCATCAACTCCCACCATTACCAACCTACAACCCACTATTTCTAACCACAACCTACTACTAATGCACATAAACTTCAGAAGCATCTACAACAAAATTCCAGAGCTCCGTGCATGCATTGCAGCACATAACCCAGACATTCTAATCATAACTGAAACCTGGATAAAATCAAACACTAAAGATGAAGAAATCCTAGACCAGGATAAAATACAATAAAAATGATAGAGTACATAAAAAAGATGGAGGTGTTGCAGTAGTTTTTAAAACACACTAAATATCAGCTGATACCCACTGAGTCACCCCAACTGTCCTAACACATTACCCTCCTACACCTAAACAAGCACAACACTATTTGCATAGCTGCCTTATATATTCCCCCAGGCAACAACATTCCTATTATTGAAGAGCTCCTTCAATGGTTTTCCACTAATGTAAATAAGGAAACTATTATACTTGGGGATGTGAATATAGACTATTTACTTGTAAACTCTGACTCCCCTACCCCCTCTATTAACCTTTTCAAATTCATACAAGTAATCACCTCACCCACTAGAACTGACAAACACAGCAACAGGTACCCATTACTATATTGGATCCTTAATAACTCACCCTCAAACATAAACACCTTTGGCTGTCTCCCAGACAACATCAGTAGCCATCTCCCCACATTTGTTACAAGACAAATTAATCACACCCCAAGCATACAGTACTAAAACAAGTATGTAGACAAACACAAAATATTAAAACAAGCATGTAGACTCTCCTTTTTTAATAGAGACAAAGCCTGGAAGATATGATATAATGACAGAACACAACAAAAGTGGAACATTTTTAGACAAGTTAGAAATCAACATAAATAACAGGTCAAACTAGACAAGATTGCATTCTTTTACTTATTATAAGGCAAACATCACCATAATCCCAAGCAGTTCTGGACAGCCATAAAAACCCTGCTATACCCTTGTGAAGATACCACCCAATCTCCTTCCACAAACAATGACACAGACCCCATAGCCACCCAGTTCAACACATACTTCATTCATTCTGTCCTCTCTCTACTAGAGTCGAATCTACCCTCCCATCTGTCTATCCCAACCAAATCACAATACCCCTCTCTTTTCTTTCCACCAAATATCTACTTCGGCTATCAAAATTTACTTTCAAAAACTGAAAAGCACTGCACCAGTTGCCGACAAACTCATACACAAGAACCTTAAGTTAATTGCCGATGTCCTGGCATACCCCATCTCAATACTCATAATTAGATCCATCACGAAAATGATGTGCCCACTATCTGGAAAAAAAAATCACATATTTTACCACTTTACAAAGGTGGATCAGCCACAGACCTCTCCACTGCTGCCCCAATGCAATTCTTTCCCCTCTGTCCAAAATCTTAGAAAGATACATACACTGCCAACTCCTAACCCACTGAAGCCTCAAAAAGGATGTGCAGTGATAAACCAAGAGTCAGAGATGACTAAATCCCAAAACATGAAAAACTCCAACTTCAAGAACACCAAAACCATAAAATTTATTGCATAAATTCAGGAACGCCAAAACCATAAAATTTATTGCATAACTTCAGGAACGCCAAAACCTTAACATTTATTGCAGCTTCATGAATGCCAAAACCATAAAATTTATGGTTTTGGCATTCCTGAAGTTGGAGTTTTTCATGTTTTAACTCCTAACCAATCTCATAAACAACAAATTACTCCCCGCACACAACATGGCTTTCAACCACACTGTAGCACAACAGCTATACTTAGTTTATCAGAAACCATAAGTACCAACAGAAACAATGGTAACCTAATAACCTCCCTGTTCCCAGATCTGCCAAAAGCATTTTGCACAGTATTCCACCAACTTCTAATCAACGAACAGTCTTCCCTATCACTGTCTCATTCCACTCTTACTTGTTTCTATAGCTATCTCTCCAACAGATAATGTGCCATACAATGGAATCAGGACCTATCCCCCTTCCTCTCTATTTCTTTTGGTGTACCACAAGGGTCAATTCTAGGCCCAGGGTCAATTCTAGGCCCAATACTCCTCAATGTTTTCACAAACAACCTGCACAAAGTCAGCAAACCTGCCACCTTATTACAATATGCAGATGATGCCACCATCATCTGCTGAGCTGCAACTATTCCACTATTTCAACAAATAACTCATGACTCCTTCAATTCCATAGAGTTATGGCTAAAGGCTCATCAGCTAATCCTAAATGCAAAAAAAATGCTTTTCACACCAGATCTCTTTCAACAATCTGTATACTCTTTAACATTACTTCAACAAACAAACAACACCACTGTAACAAATATCAAACAACTAGGCATCATAATAGACAATAACCTAAAATTTTACCTGCATATCACCCAGGCCATCAAGAAAACTTATGAAAAACTGCGCTTCCTCTATCAAAACAAACCCTACCTCACAAACTCATCAAGAAACTCCTTAGCATCATCCTGTATTCTCCCCTCCCTTCTCTATGCATTACCCATATTAATCAATATTCAAGCAACCCTACTAAATAAATTACAGGCATGCTTAACAAAATACTCAAATGTGCAGCTAATAGATCCTACTGTACATACCACTGCTTATCAATAAAGAAGATCAACTGGCAAGAACTACCAAATCACCTTACGTTAATTTAACTTCAAATTGCCCACAAAATAATACACACAAATGTCCTTCTCTAAAAACATTCTCAAGTATTACTCCGCACCATTTTGTCTTCACTCAGGTAATCAGAGCCTACTAATAACTTCCAAATCCCATAATAGAGCTGGAGACTCACTATACTCATTCTATGTCACTAGATAGTGGAACTCCCTGTCTATACCACTAAAACAGGACAGCTGTACATCTAGCACTAAACACAACCTAAACAGCACCTAGGAGGGCAGTGGTGTAGCGGTTAGTGTTGTTGTCTAACAGCAAGAACTTCTCTGGTTTGAGTCTTAGCTGGGATTCCTTTTGTGCAGAGTCTGCATGCCCTCCCTGCATTTGCATGGGATTCCTCCAGGTCCTCTGGTTTTCTCCCACATTCCAAAGACATACAATAGGTGGATTGGGCACTCTAAATTGACCCTAGGTGTGAGTGTGTGTGATGCACTCTCTCAGGAGGGCTGGGCGTTAGGCTAGTAACCTGAGCCCTAAAACCCATAACTGCTATAGAGGCGAGTGCTAAAAGGTGCTTGTAGCCCAATGTACCACATGGTGCATAAACAGGAAAGAGAGAGAGAGAACAGCACCTAAGGTCTGTTTTTGTTCATACTCTGACTGACTCATTCTCTCTCAGATCTCTAGACTATCACCAACCCCTAACAGGCCATCTTATCCTGGAAATGTAAATAAATCCTATGTATATTTATAACTGTATGATGATTTTTGTCACTCCCTTTGCAAATGATATTACTGTATATGTAAATGCAACCTGTTTATTATTGTATAACACTCCTACAGAAATCAAATTGTATTAACCTCTGTCTTGAATGTATTACACATTGGATGATTCTAAAACCCCATTTCTACTGCTAAGAAACTTATTCTTTTTTCTCTTTAAATTCTTTGTAATTTTTGTAATTTTTTTGTAACTTTAATGTAGCTTTTCTCCCTGGTCCTCAATGATAGATCAGTTGGACTGACTCAGTAAGCAAAAATTATGAAGTGGCTACAGCTATCCTCTTATTTTTTATGTAATGAACAATTTTTGCAGTCATTGGAGTGAACACTTGTAAAAGGACAGACTCTAGTAGTAGGTAGTATATACTGTGTTTCAGAGTGCGGTTTATATGGGTCTGGATCTGGATGCTTAGCAATACTATAATTTATGTGTATATCTGAGATTTGTGATATGCTTGACTGTAACTGCAAACAGTATTGTGGTTTGAACGGTTCTCTGTGATGCACATGTTTTTAGTAGCTCCACCCAGTTCGGGCATACCAAAAATACTTTGGCATGCACAGCCAGCATATGTGGCACTGCAGGCTATTGTGTTACACTCCCCCTGCCCAACTCACCATTGGTGCAGTCCCAGCCCCAGGGGACTTAAGGTAAAATGCAGCAGGTCAGTTGATGGTCAGCTGGGTCCACACAAATGTGGGGGAAAGTTTGCTTCTTTAGACTCTTATTTATACATAAAACGGCATGAATATATCATGCAGAAGGGACTTGTGTAATCTGGGAATAGCCTTGTTGGGACAGCTCCAAGTTGAAGTTTCTTGGGTCCAAAAATTGCTAACACTGACTCAGAGATTTTAAGAACTATGGTCATTATGAGAGCTTATTTTATCCCATATTAGAGTAGCTGCTCAGTTCTAGCAATGAAAACATGTGACTTCGGATTTATTAAGGAAGGTTTTTAGTTATGTGTCATTCAGTTTCTGTGTTGTGGCATTTGTATGAGTTGGTACAGAAAACAGGAAATTATACAGCCATAAGAAACTTATGAGAACTAAAGAAATATTAACATTTGTGTTATGTTTACTTGCTAAATTCAGAGTGATCCATCAGGAAATGGTTCTAACTTTTGATTCATTTGAAGTTATGATATAATAATTAAATACTAATTTCTGAGAATGGTAGCTTATGCTTCTATCAGAAGCAACAAGAACAGGACATCGTGTACTGGGGTGCATGTTGTGAATCATTTTCATCAGATGTTTCAGTTAATAATTCATAGCAGCATTTGCAGTGTTTTCTGTGTGTTTTTCTGTTGTTTCCTGAAAAAAACAAAAAAAAAAAAAATATATATTCTCTTTTCCCGCCTTTGATGAACTAGATTAGTCCAGATTTCAGGTTTTGCTGAATTCCGGACTGTGGTATAGTTTCCAGTGTTGCCCATATCCTTACTTGGATAGGAGGAAGCTTCTCTGTTCACTCTGAGCAGCCTATCTGTCCCTGGAGGAGTGGTCTCAGCCCTGAAACTATTAGCTTATTGGCCGCTCTGGTTCATTTCCTATCTCTTTCAGTTTCCCTGCTTTAGAACCCGCATTTGTGCGGTTTTGCACGATTTTGCGCATAGCGCAGCATCGGGCAGCGCCGCTTAAACGGGTTTAAAGTATTCCTGGCTCCAGAAAGTCTGCTCTTCACTTTTTCCCTTAGAACTGTTATAAATCTCAAAGCAAGCACTCTATTTTCATTCTAAAGCCCTGCAGTTGCTCATATAAGTAATCTTATAAGTAAGCACTAATAAACTAAAGCACTACATCCTCTTATACTCCCTTTAAGTACTTGGCTCCCTATTAGTCCTTTTTGATCAGTCAAAAAGTAGTTCCTTATACTATTCTGGCATGTCCAAAAGACAGTTTCAGGTTTACTCTCCAGTCCAGCTGGTGAATCTGGGAATCTTGAGGCAATGTTACAACTGCCTTATGTACATAGACCACCCTCTCCTCCTCCCAACAAGCTGGAATATATGTGAGAGATGCAACTATATAGCCAAACTGGAGGCTGAGCTCTCTCAACCCAATACTGGCGCAGTCAGTCAGGAGGAGAAGGTAACCACACACACCACAAATCCAGTCTCACATAGACCTATCACAACAGAAAACCAAACACATAAACACACAAAAACATACTCAAGGCTCTAAATAAAAATCTGCCCAAGCAGCAGAGACCTCCAAAGCAGACATCCAAGCAACCGTTACTCTACAACAATACCCACGTATCACATAGTTCACAAAGTCAGTGTGCCACACAGTCACAGCCCTTAAGGCTAAACAACACACCTAATACACTTGTAATAGGTGACTATATTGTCAGACACACTGACGTCCCACTCACCAGGCTTAACAAGGAAAAGGTCACTGTAAGCTGCCTGTCGTGTGTCAGGATCCGCCACATAACACAAGCACTCAGGTCACTCCAAAGCAAGTACAAATATGACTCCGTCATTGTCCATGCTGGTGTGAATGACCTGAGACGTACCTCCCTGGACTACATGAAAAGAGACATAGAGGAGCTCTCTGATCATGTAGCCCAGGCCAGTATGACCCTGACCTTGAGTAGCATCTTACCCTCACCAAGAATGATGCTACAGTATAAAGACAAAATGATCAATTTTAACAATTGGCTAAAGTATTGGTGTCATTCAAAGGGGATCCAGTGTCTGTCAGCCTGGGATGACATGCTCGACAAGCCACGTTGCTTTGGTAAGGACGGCTTGTACCTGTCACCGCTGGGCTTTCGAATACTGGCTAAGGCTCTTGCCACCCCATAGTGCCTTTTAGGCAAGGCTCAAAGACAAACCCACCTCCATAGACAACACAAAGAAAAAGAAACTAAGGGTAATGCTGCTCAACGCCAGAAGTCTAAACCTCAAGATGCACGCACTCAAGGCTCTCCTCAGTATGGAGAATATCGATATCTATGCAGTAACAGAAACCTGGTTCAAGGCTCCTGAGAGCACCCCAGCACTACCAGGTTATACCTCATACCATGCTTTTCGGCCCCAAAACTCGGACCGAACCACAAAAGGAGAGGGTGTATCCATATTCATCAAAGATACCCACACCTCCACGTTAATGGCACTGCACAAAGCATCGGAGACCATCCATGTGCAACTAACAGTGGGCAAAACTGCCTTTCAGTTTGTAGCCTGCTACAGACCACCCTCCCAAACCCAGGAACCCCACTCAGCTTTCCTGAGAACACTGGAGAATATGAAGGTCTCTCCAAACACCATTATATTGGGTGACTTCAACTACCCAAACATAGACTGGGAGCACTACTCAAGCCCCAACACCCTTGTCCAACGGTTCCTAGAATTTATAAACTCAAATGCTATGGAACAACTGGTCACCACTCCCACAAGAGGGGAAAACATATTGGGCCTGATCATCACCAACATGGGGACTCTATGTTCCATACCAGAGGTATACCCCTCATTGGTAAGATCTGACCATAAATTAATCTCACTGGACATCCATATCCCATCCCCACCCCAGCCAAGGAAACCACGGTGAAGAACTTCTCAAAAGCAAACTTCACACTTCTCAAAACCGAGGTGGAATCCTTCAAAGCCCTGGGCCAGTGGAAAATACGGCCCAAACCACAGAATCCTTTACAAATGCTTTCTATGGACACCTACAGGAATGCATGGATCGTGCTATCCCAAATAAAACCAAGACTCATTCCTCCAAAGGCAGGAGACCTATCTGGTGGACCCCAGCCATAAATAAGCTATACAACAGAAAGAAGAAGCTACTACATGATAGAGCAAAATCCCAAAAAGGGAAGGCATCTCTGATCAGTACTAGCAAGAAACTACGATCCCTCATAAAATCATCTAAGGCCAGCTTCGAAAGAAAAATTGCACAAGATGCTAAAGATAATCACAAGGCCTTCTTTAGTTATGTCAGGAACCTGGGTGGCAACTCCCAGATATGCTCTGAGTTAGTTCAAAATTACAAAAAATACACTGAACCTACAGACATTGCCAACATCCTGGCAGACAGGTTCAGTGCAAACTCCCCCCTTCCCCCGAAAAGAGCAGATGTCTATCCCAACAGAGTGTATCCTCCCTGACATCACAGATGCACAGGTGAGAGCTGCCCTCTCCAAAGCAAAAACACAGCATCAATGGGACCGGACGGTGTCCTGGGCTGTGTCTTACACGAACTCCAAGAACTGAACCCTCACATAAAGTCACTGTTCAATCTCAGCCTTACTACAGGATATGTACCCAAGGAATGGCGTACAGCAACAGTGGTCCCACTCCACAAAGGTGGTGCCACAACGGACCCCAGAAACTATCGCCCTATAAGCCTGACTAGTCTGGTCTGCAAAGCTATGGAGAGTATCATCATGAAACTCCTAAACAAAGACATTGGGAACCTCCAAACACTGGATCCTACCCAATTCGGCTTTGTTAAGGGCAGATCTTGCCTCTTGAACCTGGTTGACTTCTTTGAAACAGTCACCAAGGCCATAGATGAAGGGAAGGTAGTCCACACAGCCTACCTGGACCTCGCAAAAGCCTTCGACACAATACCCCACTCGGGCATCATAAATAAGCTCACCAGCTTAAATATCAACCCCTATGTCACAAGATGGGTTGCAAACTGGCTCAGGGATAGAACCCACATGGTCAGAATTGCAGGTGCCATGTCAGACTCTAAACCAGTTACAAGTGGCATCCCACAAGGCTCAGTCCTGGGATCTCTCTTGTTTGGTATATATTTCTCTGAGGTACAGGCTAACATGGGAGGACTATGGCTGACCAAGTTCACAGATGACTGCAAACTAGGTGCCATAATCGACTCGCCAACTGACACAAGCATCCTCCAAAAGGGTCTCACAGAGACGGATAATTGGTGCCAGAGCCATGGCCTAAAGCTAAATGCCAAAAAGTGCATAGTCATCCCCTTTGGGAAAAACAAAGTGCCCACAAATTACCACATAGGTGGTAATCCATTAAGTACGGAAGAAGTAATTAGGGATTTGGGGACTCAAGTAGATAGCAATCTCTCCTCTGACAATCACGTTGCCAAAGTGGTTAGAAAGACCTTCTATATAGACCACCTTATCACGAAAGGGTTCACATTTAGATCAAGAGAGGTCATTATGCCCCTCTACTCATCACTCATCAGGTCCATAATTGAATACAATGCCCCATTTGGGATGTACCTTACCCGACACCTGCAGCAACTGGAAAGACCCCAAAAGTACCTCACCAAGAGGATCAAGGGACTCAAACAGATGCCCTGCACAGTTAGGCTAAAGAAATTCCACCTCTACTCAGTTGCTTACCGCCTACTCAGAGGCAATCTGTGCCTGACGTATAAAACCATGTCTAACCCAGAATTAATGGACATGCTCCACCTCAGGAAATCCAAATCCCTTAGAGCTACACGCTCCAGGGACTTAAACCTCAGCACAAAAATAAATAGGACATGCTGGAGGGACAGATTCATATCCCAGAGGCTCCCCACACTGTAGAACAAAATCCCAATCCATGTTAGGCAGAGTCCCTCAATGACCCTCTTCAACAGAAATCTTGACGAGTGGATGGGAGATCATAGGTTTACCCCTGGGATCTCTTCTGTGTCCCTACTAGACAGAGGCACAGTAAACTAACCTTAAAAGGGCTATCTTCTGTGACCTACTATACAGAGGCACTGTCAACTAATCTAAAAGGGTGGCGAAAGCCAAACACACTCTGGCTAGGCTTATAAATGCCCTAGGGCAGATAGCCTAGTATCAACCTATGAACCTATTACTATTACTTGTTCATTTTGCCCGACAAATGGCCGAATTCAGCAAGCTCTGCACGGAGTGCAGGAATGGTGCAAGAGCTGCTGCACGCAATATGGCCATCGAGCGATCCAGGAATGAGCTCCCGGGATGTGCACAAGTGCTCCTATACTATTCCTGCATGGACACCACTGCATTATGCTAATTACCTCATTTGCTGG